>NC_056076.1:5773245-6078745 GCF_016772045.2 Ovis aries
TTTTGTATGGGCTACAGAGGAGAAATGCAAAAAAGCAAAACGGTTGTCTGAGGAGGCCTTACAAATGGTTGTGAAAAGAAGAGAAGCAAATAGTAAAAGAGAAAAGGAAATATATAAGCATCTAAATGCAGAGTTCCAAAGAATAGCAAGGAGAGATAAGAAAGCCTTCCTCAGAGATCAGTGCAAAGAAATAGAGGAAAAGAAGAGAGTGGGAAAGACAGAGATCTCTTCAAGAAAATTAGAGACACCAAGGGAACATTTCATGCAAAGATGGGCTCAATAAAGAATAGAAATGATAGGGACCTAACAGAAGCAGAAGACATTAGGAAGAGGTGGCAAGAATACGCAGAAGAATTGTACAAAAAGATCTTCATGACCCAGATAATCACAAAGGTGTGATCTCTCACCTAGAGCCAGACATCCTGGAATGGTGAAGTCAAGTGGGCCTTAGAAAGCATCACTACGAACAAAGCTAGTGGAGGTGATGGAATTCCAGTGGAGCTATTTGAAATTCTGAAAGATGATGCTGTGAAAGTGCTGCATTCAATATGCCAGCAAATTTGGAAAACTCAGCATTGGCCACAGGACTGGAAAAGGTCAGTTTTCATTCCAATCCCAAAGAAAGGCAATGCCAAAGAATACTCAAACTACCGCACAATTGCACTCATCTCACACGCTAGTAAAGTAATGCTCAAAATTCTCCAAGCCAGGCTTCAGCAATACGTGAACCGTGAAATTCCAGATGTTTAAGCTGGTTTTAGGAAAGGCAGAGGAACCAGAGATCAAATTGCCAACATCCGCTGGATCATGGAAAAAGCAAAAGAGTTCCAGAAAAACATCTATTTCTGCTTTCTTGACTATGCCAAAGCCTTTGACTATGTGGATCACAATAAACTATGGAAAATTCTGAAAGAGATGGGAATACCAGACCACCAGACCTGCCTCTTGAGAAACCTATATGTAGGTCAGAAAGCAACAGTTAGAACTGGACATGGAACAACAGACTGGTTCCAAATAGGAAAAGGAGTACGTCAAGGCTGTATATTGTCACCCTGCTTATTTAACTTCTATGCAGAGTACATCATGAGAAACGCTGGGCTGGAAGAAGCACAAGCTGGAATCAAGATTGCTGAGAGAAATATCAATAACCTCAGATATGCAGATGGCACCATCCTTATGGCAGAAAGTGAAGAGGAGCTAAAAAGCCTCTTGATGAAAGTGAAAGAGGAGAGTGAAGAAGTTGGCTTAGAGCTCAACATTCAGAAAACGAAGATCATGGCATCCGGTCCCATCACTTCATGGCAAATAGATGGGATACAGTGGAAAAAGTGTCAGACTTTATTTTTTGGACTCCAAAATCACTGCAGATGGTCATTGCAGCCATGAAACTAAAAGACGCTTACTCCTTGGAAGTAAAGTTATGACCAACCTAGATAGCATATTCAAAAGCAGAGACATTACTTTGCCAACAAAGGTCCGTCTAGTCAAGGCTATGGTTTTTCCACTGGTCATGTATGGATGTGAGAGTTGGACTGTGAAAAACTCTAAGTGCCAAGGAATTGATGCTTTTGAACTGTGATGTTGGAGAAGACTCTTGCAAGTCCCTTGGACTGCAAGGAGATCTAACCAGTCCATCCTAAAGGTGATCAGTCCTAGGTGATCATTGGAAGGACTGATGCTGAAGCTGAAACTCCAGTACTTTGGCCACCTCATGTGAAGAGTTGACTCATTGGAAAAGATCCTGATACTGGGAGGGATTGGGGGCCGGAGGAGAAGGGGATGACAGAGGATGAGATGGCTTGATGTCATCACTGACTCGATGGACATGAGTTTGGGTAAACTCTGGGAGTTGGTGATGGACAGGGAGGCCTGGCATGCTGTGATTCATGGGGTTGCAAAGAGTCAAACACAACTGAGCGACTGAACTGAACTGAACTGAATTGAAGTTTGTCTGGGAAATGGCCCCATTGACTCTTACAAGTAAAAATGACTTTAATTATTTGGCAATTAGTAATGTCTACATGGCTTCCCTGGGGTTTCCCTGGTGGCTCAGATGGTAAAGAATCTGCTTGCAATGCGGGAAACCCAGGTTTGATTCCTGGGTCAGGAAAATTCTATGAAGAAAGGAATGGCAACCCATGTCAGTATTTTTGCATGGAAAATTCCATGGACAGAGGTGCTGGTTGGCTACAGTCCATGGGGTCACAGAGCCAGACATGACTGAGCAACTTACATTTTCCCTTTTCACAAGGCTTCCCTGGTGGCTCAGCAGTAAAAGAATCCACCTGCCAATGCAGGAGACACGGATTTGATCCCTGGATCAGGAAGATCCCCTCATCAGGAACATCCCCTGGAGAAGGAAATGGCAATCCAGTTCAGTGCCTGGGAAATTTCATGGAGAGAGTAGCCTGGTGGGCTACAGTCCATGGGGCCTTAAAGAGTCATTCACGACATAGCAACTGACCAGTCATTAGCAACAGGGCATTTATATTATTATTCCTTGGGTATTCTATGTAAATGTGTATTTCCTATCTATTTTTCATAGTCTCAAATTTTATCATCATTGTTATTTGTCCAAATTCTGGAAAAAAAAAACAAAAACCTTAAAATGTATTCTTAAAAACAAGCTTGGCATAGCTTGGTGAAGCTGCTAGTTTCATTTCTAGGGAGAAATGCAAGTTCCATTTCTCGCTTGTTTTCAATAAGAGAATCCCTACTTTTAACAGGCCTTAGTCAGAGGAGCCTGGTAGGCTACAGTCTCAGTTCAGTTCAGTTCAGTCCCTCAGTCACGTCTGACTCTTTGCGACCCCATGAATCACAGCACACCAGGCCTCCCTGTCCATCACTAACTCTCGGAGCTCATTGAGTCGGTAATGCCATCCAGCCATCTCATCCTCTGTCGTCCCCTTCTCCTCCTGCCCCCAATCCCTCCCAGCATCAGGATCTTTTCCAATGAGTCAACTCTTCACATGAGGTGGCCAAAGTACTGGAGTTTCAACTTTAGCATCATTCCTTCCAAAGAAATCCCAGGGCTGATCTCCTTCAGAATGGACTGGTTGGATCTCCCTGCAGTCCAAGGGACTCTCTAGAGTCTTCTCCAACACCACAGTTCAAAAGCATCAATTCTTCGGCGCTCAGCCTTCTTCACAGTCCAACTCTCACATCCATACATGACCAGTGGAAAAACCATAGCCTTGACTAGGCGGACCTTAGTCGGCAAAGTAATGTCTCTGCTTTTGAATATACTGTCTAGGTTGGTCATAACTTTTCTTCCAAGGAGTAAGCATATTTTAATTTCATGGCTTTAATTACCATTTGCAGTGATTTTGGAGCCCAAAAAATAAAGTCTGCCACTGTTTCCCCATCTATTTGCCATGAAGCGATAGGACCAGATGTCATGATCTTCGTTTTCTGAATGTTAAGCTTTAAGCTAACTTTTTCACTCTCCTCTTTCACTTTCATCAAGAGGCTTTTGAGTTCCTCTTCACTTTCTGCCATAAGGGTGGTGTCATCTGCATATCTGAGGTGACTGATAGTTCTCTCAGCAATCTTGACTCCAGCTTGTGCTTCTTCCAGCCCAGCGTTGCTCATATAAGTTAAATAAGCATATCTGAGGTTATTGATATTTCTCTCAGCAATCTTGATTCCAGCTTGTGCTTCTTCGAGCCCAGCATTTCTGCATATAAGTTAAATAAGCAAGGTGACAATATATAGCCTTGACATACCCCTTTTCCCATTTGGAACCAGTCTGTGGGTTCCATGTCCAGTTCTAACTGCTGCTTCCTGACCTGCATACAGATTTCTCAAGAGGCAGGTCAGGTGGTCTGTATTCCCATCTCTTTCAGACTTTTCCACATGGGGTTTCAGAGTTGGACAAGATTGAGAACACTTGCAGCACTTTTAATAGGACACATGGTGGGCTCACTGTCTCCACTGCAGCCACCTGTGGGGCTCTGTTGACCATCTGGTTAATTCTGATATACCCAGAGTTGCCTCAGCAACTCTCTGCTCATGTCCCTAGAGATGAGTGGACCCCATGTTTAGCCTCTCTGTCAGCTCTAAGAAGGACAGTCATCATGAGGGGTGATGTGGTACACCAGCTAAGCCCACATAGGTCTGTTTAGGTGGTCCAGAGCGTGAAAACAGAAGGGGACTGGATGCCTGACTCCAGGTAGGTGATAATATTATGCTGAATGCTAAATGAGAGAAAATACAACTTTATGACATCGCTTTGCAGACAAGGGTTAATATAGTAAAAGCTATGTTTTTTCCAGTAGCCATGTATGCATATGAGAGATGGACGATAAGGGAGGCGGAGAGCCAAAAAATGGATGCTTTCAGATCGTGGTGCTGGAGAAGACTCCAGAGGCTTGTGGACTACAAGGAGATCCAACCAGTCCATCCTAAAGGAGATCAGTCCTGAATATTCATTGGAAGGACTGATGCTGAAGCCGAAGCTCCAATGCTTTGGTCACCTGACGCTAAGAGCCTACTCATTGGAAAAGATGCTGATGCTGAGAGAGATTGAGGGCAGGAGGGGAAGGGGTGACAGAGGATGAGATGGCTGGATGGCATCACCAATTCAATGGACATGAGTTTGAGCAGACTTCAGGAGATAGTGAGGGACAGGGAATCCTGGCATGCTGCAGTCCATGGGGTTGCGAAGAATCAGAAACAACTTAGCAACTGAACAACAGAACAAGTTAAAGTCACTGTGGTCTTTTGCTTCAGCTACAGATGATGATGGGTACAAGGCTCAAATAATTAAACCAAATAAATATACAAATAAATGAATAAATAGAAAGATTTTCCTATCAACTATCCATTTTACCTCAACTTATCTATGCAGTTTAGGATGAAGTCATGGCCACTCTTCCTCTGAAACCTTTTCAAGGAGATTGCTATTTTTTGGTATACTCTCTGAGACCTACTAGTGCTTTTTTGCTTAAATAATTTATAACAGACAATAAGTGCAATGTGCTGTTTAAATGCAGTCTTATTTTATAAAAGCATCTATACGCAGGTATACACATTTTTACCCTGTGTTGTAATCCTGAGACAGCATGCTTCAGAGGATGCTATTGGAATCTTTCCTGTTTGAGTGCATCCAGGTTCTCATTCTCACACTGGATTTGGTTTGATACCCACTCACCCACAATCCTAAAGGGAATCAACACTGAACAGTCATCAGAAGGACCAATGCCGACACCGAGGCTCCAATACTTTGGCCACCTGATGCAAAGAGCTGGACTCATGAGAAAATGAGTCTGATGCTGGGAAAGACTGAAGGTGGGAGGAGAAGGGGGAGACAGAGGATGAGATGGTTGGATGACATCACCAAGTCAATGGACATGAGTTTGAGCAAGCTCCGGGAGATAGTGGAGGACAGGGAAGCTTGGCATGCTGCAGTCCATGGGGTCACAGAGTCGGATACGACTTTGCGATTGAACAGCAATGACAAGCCCACATTCTCCTCCTCCATCCACAGACAGAACTGAACACTTTCAGGGGCCGTGCTCAGTAGCTCAGCCACTGTGAACACCCAGGGGCACGACCTGCTTTCCCCGGTTGTTGTCATACACGGACACTGGGAACAACGTCCTCACATTCCCTAACCCTGCACACGACCAGCGGGGATGCAGCCCAGGAGAGCTGAGTGGTCAGAACGCGAACAGGCACAGTGTGGCTGAGGCGTCCTCATGGGACCTGCCCTGCTGACAGGAGTCTTCACCACTTGAGCTCCCAGGCTCCAGACGAGGAGCTGTCCAATTGATCTTTTTCTCCACAACCACTCCTGCCCCGTGCTCTGGAATGCACAGGTGGTTATTAGATTTGCATGCTACCCTTTCGTCCGGTGGCCCTGAACTCTGGCATTACTACTTATGAGGTTAGATGACACAAAAACAGCTACCAGAGATGGCTGGCTTCATACAGGCCTTGATGTCACCATCCTGGATAACAGGACCCTAGACAGCAGCAGAGTTTGCTTCAGTTACACGGGACTAGGACAGGCTACTTTCTTGGCCTAGAAAAACAATAAATCAGTCCCCGGTGAAAATCAACTGTTTTCTTCTCTTCAAATATGTTACTTCCATTTTAACATTTTTTGGTGATACATTAAGCAACATTTTTTTTTTGTCCTGAATTTTCTGTTGTGCTTAGAAATACCCCTCTGGTGTGATGTTATACTCTTTGTGTGTATGTGTTTACAGATCTTATAGATCTTAGAACCTGAGCTTTTAATAATTTTTACTAGAAAAGGTTGAATACCTCTCTGAGCCATAAATTACATTCATATTTAATTTTCCCTGAAATTTTGGAAATTTGCTATTTAATATTCTTCAGGGAAAAACAAGTGTTACAAAACTCACATAGTAAAGATAGCTGATTTGATGTACTTTATTTTATTAACTCATGTGAACTTATGAATTCAAGTATCACTTAACTGAGGCATTTACCCAAGGCATTTAACTCATTCAATTGCTTTACACTTATTACTTTATTCATCATATACAGCATCTGCTATTTCATAGGGTATCATTCTAAATGTAAAATTTCCCCATGGCGGATTCATATCAATGTATGGCAAAACCAATACAGTATTGTAAAGCAAAATAAAGTAAAAAAACAAAACAAAACAAAACAAAAAAAACACCATCAAGATAAATAAATAAATAAAAGCTTACCTTATGCAAACAGAAATTATAAGAGGTAGCTCCTCACAGTAAAAAAAAAAAAGAAAAAGTAAAATTTCTCAGGTTTCAATAGTTTCTATCTAGATGTTTATGATTTTCCTCCACATAGCTCTTAAAATACAATTATTTTCCACTAATCGAGACTAATGTAGGCAAAAACCTATGGTGATTCCCATTTTGTCAGTGTAATGAGTATTCATGGACTCATCTCCATGTGCAAGGATGTGAACTGTCCAAGGTCCAGGCCCAGAGAATTTTTCTTTTTTAATTTTGATGTTTAGTTGAGGAGGTTCTAGAAATCCTAAGGAGGTCAGGCACTCAGGTATAAGGAAACCAGCTAGTAGCAGGTGGGTTTGAGGACAGTCCTTGGAAGGTGGTAGGTTACTCAGCCTCAATGGCAGAGATGTAGAATCAGTTCTATGCTGACTCACGCCTAGAGACACAGAGGTGGCCTGAAGGTCAGTTCTGAACACAGCTGCCCTGAACTCCTTCAGTTATACAGGGTTGTTCTGACGAGTGTCTTGAAGTCTCACATGTGTTTCTTAGGAGGTTGGGAAGCCTCTGTGGCTACCCCTATTTTTCATATGTCACTATTTTAGTTTAAAACACTCAGCCCTTATCTTCCCTGGTGGCTCAGCAGTAAAGAATCCACTTTTCAATGCAGGAGATCAAGGTTTGATTTCTGGATCGCGAAGATCCGCTGGAGAAGAAAATGGCAACACATTATAGGATTCTTGTCTGGGAAATCCCATGGACAGAGGAGCCTGGCAGGCTACAGTCTATGGGGTTGCAAAAGAGTTGGGCACGACTTAGTGATTAGCAACAACAAACAAACAGCTCTTACCTACTTACTAGAAAACGTAGTATCATATCCCTGTAAAATTTTCCCTTAGATTCACAGAAATTGCTATGTTATTCTTTCAAAGTCTCATTTGGGTGTGTTGTATTCAGTAAGAGGGATATGCGGCTACTTCGTGCATCTGGATACAAACTTCTGCGGCTGACTTGGAAAGTAAACTTTCACCTCTTTCTCCTTCCTGCAGAGCATACTGACATTTAAGTGTCATTCTCATCCTGGTTTCAATTTCTGTATATTACGTGGGGATGAACAGGAGTGGTATTCTTTCAGAAATAATTTACTAAGAGCAAGCAACACACAATTTTATATAACACATTCTATGAGTTCTTCACTTGGCTATCATAATTTTTATGGGTTTCTCACAGTTATTAAACACCATTTTCAAGTATCTCTGAATAATCTCAAAATTAGATTTATTCCACAAAACCCTATGGTGGGGTTTTTAACAGAAATTCAAAGACATAAGAGAAAAATGCTTGCAACCTGGAAGATTCATTGGACTTGGGCTTCTTGTGTCAGCCTGATAACAAATCTCCTGTATTTGCTCTGCCTTTTTATACCACCTGGTACTTTGGCCACCTCATGTGAAGAGATGACTCACTGGAAAAGACTCTGATGCTGGGAGGGATTGGGGGAAGGAGGAGAAGGGGACGACAGAGGATGAGATGGCTGGATGGCATCACTGACTCGACGATGGACGTGAGTTGGTGATGGACAGGAAGGCCTGGCATGCTGCGATTCATGGGGTCTCAAAGAGTTGGACACGACTGAGCGACTAAACTGAACTGAACTGAAGGCATAGGGAGGAGAAGGCAATGGCACCCCACTCCAGTACTCTTGCCTGGAAAATCCCATGGACGGAGGAGCCTGGAAATCTGCAGTCCATGGGGTCACTGAGGGTCGGACATGATTGACCGACTTCTTTTCACTTTTCACTTTGTTGCATTGGAGAAGGAGATGGCAACCCACTCCAGTGTTCTTGCCTGAAGAATCCCAGGGACGGGGGAGCTTGGTGGGCTGCTGTCTATGTGGTCGCACAGAGTCGGACATGACTGAAGTGACTTAGCAGCAGCAGCAGCAGCAGCAAGGCATAGGGCAGGGAGGGGGATTCTATGGGCTGATTCGGTTGCCATCATTACAAACACCATCACCTGCCTGCATGCTGTCTCGTGGGCACTTCACCCCAGACAGTTCCTCTCCTGCAGTCAAAGCACATAAAGATATTTAATCTCATGCTACTTTGCACCTGATGCTGACTTAGGTCAGACTGCTATAAAATATTACCACAGATTGAAACACTTTAAAAATACCGATTTATTCCTCACAGTTCTGGAAGCTGGGAAGGTCCTATGTAAACCTGGCAGAGCTCAGTTTCTGGTGAGTGCTCCCTTCCGGGCTGCAGGTGACGTCTTCTTCTCTTGCCCTCACATGGTAGAGACCAAGAGATATAGCCTCTTCAGTGTCTCTTCTTACCTCAATCACGAGGACTCCACCCTAATGACTTAATCACCTCTCAAAGGCCCTGCCTCCTAGTATGATCACAAGGGTGCATTAAGATTTCAGCCTGTAAGGCTTGTGGGAAAACAAACTTTCAGTTCGTAGTTGTTGTTGTTGCTGTTCAGTACCTAAGTCACGTCCAAGTCTTTTCAGCTGCCAGAACTGCAGCATGCCAGGCCTCTCCATCCTCCACTATCTCCTGGAGCTTGCTTAAACTCATGACCATTGAGTTGATGATGCCACCCAACCATTTCATCTTCTGCCACCCCCTTCTCTTCCTGCTCTCAATCTTTCCCAGCATCAGGGTCTTTTCCAACTAGTCAGCTCTTTGCATCAGGTAGCCAGTTTAGGAGCTTCAGCTTCAGCATCAGTCCTTCCAATGAATTATCAGGATTGATTTCCTTTAGGATTGACCAGTTTGATCTTGCATATTTTCCCCCCTGTTTCAGACTTCTATGAAAGCCCTCTTCAGACTGTCTTCAACTTGTGTGGATCCCAAGATGCACGTCTCCAGATCACATGTCAACTAATGTTCACACACGTTACAGGATCCAAGTTAATTGATGCCACAATTTGTTTAGCTCTGGATGTAACAATGGGTTTGCATTGAAAGTATGCTTTTGAGAACAGTTCTCATTATGCAAAGGCTAAAGAGCTGACAGCTTAAGATTGAAAACTCCAACATGTCTGGTCCTTCTACTTATCTGTGTTTGTATGTGAGATACAGGTGGTGGACATCAACCTATAAGGATGCAGCTAGCTATATCAATTTCAAAAGAAATATAGACATATGAGATATCAAACCATTTGTGTAGCATATTCAGCTATTTTTTTTCCTTTGCAGAGCCCTTATCTCTTCCAGAAGAACCTGATCTTTACCATGAGAATGCTTTCGTAATGGAAGAGAGTGAAAAAGTATGCCTAATATTTCATAGTAAAGACTCCATCCTTTGCATGGATCAGAGCCTTGTCCCAGCAAAGGGGCTTCCACAATTCAATGAAGATCTGAGTTGTGCCATGCAGGGCCATCCAAGATATAGTGAAGATTTCTGACAAAACGTGGTCCACTGGAGGAAGAAATGGCAACCCACTTCAGTATTCTTCCTTCAAGAACCGCATGAACAGTATGAAAGGCAAAAAGATGCTGGAAGATGAGCCCCCCAGGTCAGAAGGTGTCCAAAACACTACTGGGGTAGAGTAGAGGGCAATTATTAACATCTCCAGAAAGAAAGAAGCAGCTGGGCCAAAGCAGAAATGATGCTCAGTTGTGGACGTGTCTGGTGGTAAAAGTAAAGTTAGATACTGTAAACAACAATATTGCACCAGGTCAGTTCAGTCGCTCAGTCGTGTGGAACTCTTTGCGATCCCCGGAATCGCAGCACGCCAGGCCTCACTGTCCATCACCAACTCCCGGAGTTCACTCAGACTCACGTCCATCGAGTCAGTGATGCCATCCAGCCATCTCATTCTCTGTCGTCCCCTTTTCCTCCTGCCCCCAATCCCTCCCAGCATCAGAGCCTTTTCCAATGAGTCAACTCTTCGCATGAGGTGGCCAAAGTACTGGAGTTTCAGCTTCAGCATCATTCCTTCCAAAGAAATCCCAGGGCTGATCTCCTTCAGAATGGACTGGTTGGATCTCCTTGCAGTCCAAGGGACTCTCAAGTCTTCTCCAACACAGTTTAAGCATCAACTCTTCGGCGCTCAGCCTTCTTCACAGTCCAACTCTCACATCCATACATGACCACAGGAAAAACCACAGCCTTGACTAGAGGGACCTTAGTCGGCAAAGTAATGTCTCTGCTTTTGAATATGCTATCTAGGTTGGTCATAACTTTTCCTCCAAGGAGTAAGTGTCTTTTAATTTCATGGCTGCAGTCACCATCTGCAGTGATTCTGGAGCCCACAAAAATAAAGTCTGACACTATTTCCACTGTTCCCCCATCTATTTGCCATGAAGTGATGGGACCAGATGCCATGATTTTCGTTTTTTGAATGTTGAGCTTTAAGCCAACTTTTTCACTCTCCACTTTCACTTCATCAAGAGGCTTTTGAGTTCCTCTTAACTTTCTGCCATAAGGGTGATATCATCTGCATATCTGAGGTGATTGATATTTCTCTCAGCAGTCTTGATTCCAGCTTGTGTTTCTTCCAGTCCTGCATTTCTCATGATGTACTCTGCATAGAAGTTAAATAAGCAGGGTGACAATATACAGCATTGACGTACTCCTTTTCCTATTTGGAACCAGTCTCTTGTTCCATGTCCAGTTCTAACTGATGCTTCCTGACCTGCATACAGATTTCTCAAGAGGCAGGTCAGGTGGTCTGGTCTTCCCATCTCTTTCAGAATTTTCCACGGTTTATTGTGATCCACACAGTCAAAGGCTTTGACATAGTTAATAACGCAGAAATACGTTTTTCTGGAACTCTCTTCCTTTTCCATGATCCAGCAGATGTTGGCAATTTGATCTCTGGTTCCTCTGCCTTTTCAAAAACCAGCTTGAATATCAGGGAGTTCACGGTTCACATATTGCTGAAGTCTGGGTTGGAGAATTTTGAGCATTACTTTACTAGCATGTGAGATGAGTGCAATTGTGCAGTAGTTTGAGCATTCTTTGGCATTACCTTTCTTTGGGATTGGAATGAAAACTGACCTTTTCCAGTCCTGTGGCCACTGCTGAGTTTTCCAAATTCGCCTGCATATTGAGTGCAGCACGTTAACAATATCATCTTTCAGGATTTCAAACAGCTCAACTGGAATTTCATCACCTCCACTAGCTTTGTTTGTAGTGATGCTTTCCAAGGCCCACTTGATTTCACATACCAGGGTGTCTGGCTCTAGATTAGTGATCACATCATCATGATTATCTGGGTCGTGAAGATCTTTTTTGTACAGTTCTTCTGTGTATTCTTGCCACCTCTTCTTAATATCTTCTGCTTCTGTTAGGTCCAGACAGTTTCTGTCCTTTATCGAGCCCATCTTTGCATGAAATGTTCCCTTGGTATCTCTAATTTTCTTGAAGAGATCTCTAGTCTTTCCCATTCTCTTCTTTTCCTCTATTTCTTTGCATTGATTACTGAAGAAGGCTTTCTTATCTCTTTTTGCTATTTTTGGAGCTTTGCATTCAGATGCTTATATCTTTCCTTCTCTCCTTTGCTTTTTGCCTCTCTTCTTTTCACAGCTATTTGTAAGCCCTCCCCAGACAGCCATTTTGCTTTATTGCATTTCTTTTCCATGGGATGGTCTTGATCCCTGTCTCCTGTACAATGTCAGGAACCTCAGTCCATAGTTCATCAGGCACTCTGTCTATCAGATCTAGGCCCTTGAATCTATTTCTCACTTCCACTGTATAATCAGAAGGGATTTGATTTAGGTCATACCTGAATGGTCTAGCGGTTTTCCCTACTTTCTTCAATTTGAATCTGAATTTCATAATAAGGAGTTCATAATCTGAGCCACAGTCAGCTCCTGGTCTTGTTTTTGTTGGCTGTATAGAGATTCTCCATCTTTGGCTGCAAAGAATATAATCAATCTGATTTCAGAGTTGACCATCTGGTGATGTCCATGTGTAGAGTCTTCTCTTGTGTTGTTGGAAGAGGCTGTTTGCTATGACCAGTGCATTTTCTTGGCAAACTCTAGTAGTCTTTGCCCTTCTTTGTTCTGTATTCCAAGGCCAAATTTGCCTGTTACTCCAGGCGTTTCTTGACTTCCTACTTTTGCTTTCCAGTCCCCTATAATGAAAAGGACATCTTTTTTGGGTATTAGTTTGAAAAGGTCTTGTAGGTCTTCATAAAACCATTCAACTTCAGCTTCTTCAGCGTTACTGGTTGGGGCATAGACTTGGATAACTGTGATATTGAATGGTTTGCCTTGGATACGAATAGAGATCATTCTGTCATTTTTGAGATTGCATGCAAGCACTGCATTTTGGACTCTTTTGTTGACCATGATGGCTACTCCATTTCTTCTGAGGGATTCCTGCCCACAGTAGTAGATATAATGGTCATCTGAGTTAAATTCACCCATTCCAGTCCATTTTAGTTCATTGATTCCTAGAATGTCGATGGTCACTCTTGCCATCTCCTGTTTGACTACTTCCAATTTGCCTTGATTCACGGACCTGACATTCCAGGTTCCTATGCAATATTGCTCTTTACCACATTGGACCTTGCTTCTATCACCAGTCACATCCACAGCTGGGTATTGTTTTTGCTTTTGCTTCATCCCTTCATTCTTTCTGGCGTTATTTCTCCACTGATCTCCAGTAGCATATTGGGCACCTACTGACCTGGGGAGTTCCTCTTTCAGTATCCTATCATTTTGCCTTTTCATACTGTTCATGGGGTTCTCAAGGCAAGAATACTGAAGTGGTTTGCCATTCCCTTCTCCAGTGGACCACATTCTGTCAGAACTCTCCACCGTGACCCGCACATCTTGGGTTGCCCCGCGGGCATGGCTTGGTTTCATTGAGTTAGACAAGGCTGTGGTCCTAACAATATTGCATAGAAACCTGGAATTTTAGGTCTTTGAATCAAAGTAAATTTGATGTGGTCAATCAAGAGATGGAAAGAGTGAACATCCACCTCTTAGGAATCAGTGAACTAAAATGATGGTCAGTGGTGATAGTAAGAACACAGTTTACAAGATAGTGGGAGTGAAAGGCAGGAGTCCATTGAATAGAGACATTGAAGAGAGGTTACAGACAAGAAGCTAAAGTGGGGATGGCTGGAATGAGCGTGTTCCTCTTCTAGGTGATGGAGCTGAATTCTTCCCCAGTGAGATACAGGCTAGACTTAGTTCATGTTTTGAAATAATAGATTCTGTAAAAGATAACAGGCAGTTTTAAAAGAAATGTGGCAATATCTTGGCCATGTGACTGCTGTTAACATCACTTGGGGTAAGTAGGGTTGACTTATGTATCCCCATAAAGGATATGATAAGAAAAGATATTTTCACCTTTGTGGTATTCTTCCCCAAAGAATATAACTGCAGTATATCCTTATAAAAAATCCTGCTCATCTTTAAAGACTCTAGACAAATGAGAACAAACTTAAAAAAGAAATAATAAATGTTAGACCAGAATTCTGTGAAATAAAATATAGGAAAACGATTTAAAAAAATCAATCATGTCAAAATAGTTAGAAGATCAATAAATAAATGTTGGCATACAGATAAAACAGGGAAGGAAAAAATAACAATATATGGAATGAGAAAGATATATTATTACAGATATTACATTTTTAAAAGATAAAAAATGTATATTATGAATAACTTATGGCAATAAAGTCAACAGTTTATATAATCTGGACAAATTCCTTTAAAGAAGACTAACCAAAAATCATTCATGAAGAAAGTGAAAAACATGAGTAAAACTTACCTACTTTAAAAATAAAATTTTAGTTACATACCTTTACACAAAGAAAACTCTAGGACCACATATGTTTACTGCAGAATTTTATTAAATATTTAACATTCTTCAGTGCTTCATAATATTGTTAATGTTTGCTAATATTTAAGAAACAATACCAATTCTATACATATGTGCAAAAGGAGAGAATATTTCCTCTTTTTAAATTATAATCACACATAGAGATTATAAGCACATAGAGATTATATGGGCTTCCCAGGTGGCCCTACTGGTAAAGAAACTGCCGGCCAGTGCAGGAGTCTTAAGAGAGGCTTGTTCGATCCCTGGAGGAGGAAATGGCACCCCACTCCAGTATTCTTGCCTAGAGAATTCCATGGACAGAGGAGCCTGGCAAGCTACAGCTCATGGGGTCACAAAGAGTTAGACACAACTGAAGCAGTTTAGCACAACACACACATACATATACACCCAGAAAAGACATAAGAAAATACTTATCCTCAAATTCAGAGATAAATGTTGCATTTCATATCTATTTGAAAGGAGTCTTTTCTATATTTTCAAGTCTATAAATAATCATATATTAATGGGTATATTGTGGCTTATTTTATTTACATTTTAAAGAATGTCTATTAATAATGTAGTCTATAAACTTTAATATCAGATGTGAAAATAATATTAGCTCTATTTAAACATTTAAAAAGTATCAAGTGGCAAAATATTAATAGCTTTCTCTGGCTAGTGAGATCTGGGCATTTTTGTTCATTATCTTTTTAAATTTTCTGCAGTTAGCATATATAATCTTTATAACAAAAATAATGTTAAAGTAACTACTTTACTTATAAATTATATCTATTTAATATAGAGCTCTACAGAGGATACACACATATACCCACACATACACAAATCATTAGCATGTCAAGTAAAGTTAGAAATACGAAAACATTAGGACTCATGATTGTGCAGCTTAAAATTTAGCAGAGTTTAGGAAATAAGTACGTCCTAGTTGATTATCCAATTTAAAGCTAAATAAGAGCTCCAGATAAAGCACTCTTGGGGTTTAACTGAACCCCACAGGAAAAGGAACATTTGGTAGGCAAGATTTTGAAAAGGCTTTTTGTAGGTGATAGTATTTGATGAGCCTCTTAAAGACTCTATAAAATTTTGATGTGCAAAAATGGGATTAAGAGCATTCTGAGCAGTTAAAGATCATGTGGAAAAGCACAACTGTGGGAAATAAGGAATGCATTAAGAACAGCTGAGCAATGTCCCCGTAGGGAAGTCACGTATCACAATGTGTCATACACAAAATCGGTGGTCATTTTGTGGGTGACCTTGGTTGCCAGAAAGAGAAAATTGCACTTACTTTGGTCGGCACTGGAGAGAGTTTAAAATGCATTAGAACAGATAAAAGGAATCTGTCATTTGCGTACCTATTACATGTCAGGATGTTCCTTTGGGTTTACCTGCAGATGGAGTCTGAGACAAGGGTTTGTGTGCATGTAGTTTATTTGAGAGGAGGCAAGTGGTGGCTAGTGGTAAAGAGCCTGCCTGCCAATGCAGGAGACATAAGACACGTGGGTTCAATCTGTGGGTTGGGAAGATACTCTGGAGGCGGGCCTGGCAACTCACTCCAGTATTCTTGGCAGGAGAATCCCATGGACAGAGGAGCCTGGCAGGCTACTGCACGTGGGGTCACAAACAGTTGGACACAACTGAAGTGACTTAGCATATGTGCACCCCAGAGGACAGTGTGGGAGTGGAAGCCTGAGACAGAGAGGGAAGAAAGGGTGTATATGAGTCTGAATGGTACTGAGTGATTTCTGGAACACACACAGAATGCTTCCCAGGCTGTGTGCCTGGAGGAAGTGAGGATGGGGCAGCTATTCATTGGTGCTCTGACACACCATTTAGGGGTGTTAACTAACTCACCCACAGTTCCACGGAAGTTGCTTGTGTGCAAAGCATTCAGAGGAGGGGCTTATCCTGGGACAGATGATAGAAATTCATCTGGTGCTTAGAATGGATGTTTTCTTCTTGAGTCTGAGAACCGAAGGAACTTTCTATCATGGTTGTGAGTAAAAATGAAAGTGTGTTGAGGGTGGTGATCTCCACTTAAGGTTTTACAGAACTTACCTCATTTGATGTCTACCTTGTGAAATAAGCATTATGTCAACTTATGTTGAATATTTTAGGTTATCCAAGTCAAAGCAATCTTTTAGTCTCACTACATACCTCCCACTGAAAACACCCTAAATTCTCACCAGTACTTAAAAACATCATTTGCTTTTATATCTTTGCGTATACAACGCCAGTATTTAAAACATCCTTCTACACCCAGGAGGAGATTCTTTGTTTCATTCATTTTTTAGTGCCATAAAAGCTATTACAATGCCTCGCTTATAATGCTCAGTCTTCTTTGCCTTCTAGCACAAACCCTGCCAAATTTGCACATTGATGATATTTTAAAAGAAAAATTAAGTGTGATCTTAGCTATAGGCTCTGTAGTTACTATTCACAGATTTTTTGGTAAATGCATCACCTTCTTGATCAACTAGCAGTTGGGATAATCATAATTAAAATTCACTTTAAGGATGAAATATTCTTCATTTTGTCTTGAGCTGATTAATAATTTATTCTATTCTGTTGGTGTGATATTACATCCTTTATATTTGCACTCATCTCATTCTGCTTTTCCTACTACTTGATTAATTACTAACATCCTTTTTCTTTAGTTCTGAATGTTTATGACACTGAAATATTTTATTCTTTTCCTAGGGAACATGTATATAACAGGGTAAGACACTGATGGCAGAACATAGCAAATAGCACGTTCTTACCTTTCCTGACCTTTCTATACTACAAGTATTCTGTGGGACCAGCAGAGATCTTTATCTGCAAAGTCTTCACATGCCTTTTTGTTAATGGCCTAAGTCATTTCCAATGAGAATTTCCTAGTGAGGGTTTATCTCCAGTAAAATGGTACTTACAAAGTAATATGTCCAATAAAGTAAGTATACTATGAAGGCTACAGGAAGAAATCAATATAAAGCAAAATCAGTAGAGTTCATGTTGTGTCTCTGGGATGTTATTTTTATCTATTCCTCCTTTCTGACTCACAGTTAAAAGTACAGTATTTACCACCTCTTACAAACATACCATATCAGAGTTGGGGGATAATTTATGTGTCCAATTGGATAATTAATTTCTCATCACAAATGCACTTTCTTATGACAGTGTTTATTATGAAACTGTCTCTGATGCCATCAGAAGCATAGTCCTTTTATTTGAACCCTGTAATTGTGAATTTTGTTATTTTACCTGACTACATTGGTGTGATGAACAAGGCAATGCACTTGGTTGAGAGTCTGATTTAGGGAGAACAACTATTTCAAATTGTTAGCAAATTTATTGGATTCACTACAGAAGAAAGTAGTTCTGAAAAAAACAGTGCAAATATAAAATTTCGGGCTTTTCTGATGGCGTAGCAGATAAAGAATCTCCTTGCCAATGAAAGATACATAGAAAATGGGGTTTGATCCCTGGGTCAGGAAGATCCCCTGGAGTAGGAAATGACAACTCACTCCAGTATTCTTGCCTGGGAAATCCCTTGGACCGAGGAGCCTGATGGGCTACACTCCACGGGCTTGCAAAGAGTCAAAACATGACTGAGCGACTAAGCACATAAAAGCTCATGTTAATATTGTTACCAGTCTATTCACTGGAATGAGAAGAGCTGATGAAACATTTACAGTATTAATGAGACCTTTGCAAGCATTGAGTATTTATATTGGTTCAAATCTTATGGAACATTTGATCCTGTGTCTTAAATTCATCCAAATCAAAGATACTTTTCCATGTAGCCCCAGACTTCTCTGTTCAACACATTCTACCTTCAGCCTCATCCAGCTGCCTCCAGTTTCAACTAGACTCTCCCAGTAGCCTTCTTTCTGAAGACTGACTCCAAGTTCCCTCCTCGTCCGTCCATCCCAATGGCATTTCCAGGATTATCACTTTAAAGCCCAACCACAACTTGCCATTCTTCTTAGAATCCTGCAATGGAACTTCATTATCTAGCAATTTGCAAACAAACTTCTCAGTGTGGCATGTCCCAGCTCCTCCTGTGATGGCCTCAGTTTCCTGTTCTAATATCATGAAGTGATCAGCCTGGACCCCAGAGAGAAACACCCATATCACAACCCTAGTTCTGTCGCTTATAAGACTGGGAATCTACTTATTTTGGATTGTATATTTATGTTCCTCAGTTCATTTGTTAAAACCCTAATATCCAATGTGATGGCACTTGGGAGTGGAGGTTTTTTGGGGGGAGTAATGAGGTCATAATGGTGAAGTCTTCATGATCATGCCTGCTATGGTCTGAATGTTTGTGTCCCCCAAAATATTTATGTTGAAGTTTTGATCTCCAAGATGACAGTGTTGGAAAGTGAAGCTTTTTTGGGTGATGAGATCATGATAGAAAAGGACCCACAGAACCCCTTAGCTCTTTTCACCATGTGATGGTACAGCTAGAAGACCGCATCCATGAACCAGGAAGCATGTTCCCACCAGACACTGAATCTGTTCATGCCATTATCTTGGACATTCCAGCCTTCAGAACTGTGAGGAATACAGATTTTTTTATGCCATCTGATCTATGACATTTCATTATAGCAGCCCTTTGTTACTGGTAATGGCATATTAAAATTATATATTAAAGCAATATTAAATGGTGAAAATGATAAGAAACAAGAGTCCAGACGTATGTCAAACTATTCAATACTGTTAGGGAATTATGAACCATATGCATGTTCTTTTAGTTTCTTAAATACTCTGAAAATATGTTTTATTTTCCACACAAAGCTACCTGCAAGTTTTAACACATTCTATACTTTCCTTTAGGAAAGGAAAAAAAAAAAAAAAAAAGCTTCTTCTATCCTTACATAGAAAAACAAATGAGGATGGCTCAACCCCATGGAATTCCTATGATTTAACAAATGCATCTGAACATAAGGTTTGAACTCCCACAGGACTGAAGTCAGCACAGAAAGGTATTCCCATATGGTTTGTTATAGGAAGCTTCCCTGCGAGTTACACTAATTATTTTACAAGCTGAGAAAACATATTGGCAACTAACTCTACCAAGCAGGCTGTACAAGTCAAAAGAAATAGTTTGTTCTACGGGAAGGGATACAAATGGTTTCGTATCACAAATCCCCATTCTGAACATTTGTATGAGATATGTTAACATATAAAAAATGATTCATGCATTTGTCCTCTACCATGCAGAGAGAAAGAATATAACTGTCTTTGAGAATTCTGGTGTTTGCATTTATATTAGGAACCAGGTTGCTGAGTATCCGTTTGCAACTCATTTAATTTCTTAGAGCATTTTAACAATGACTTTTGCTAATACAGGAATTATGCAATTTTCCTGTGGCTTCTGTGCTTATGCCATAATAAAGTACCAAAACTTGGTGGCTTCAAACGATGGAAATTTGTTGTTGCTGTTCAGTTGCTAAGTCGTGTCCAGCTCTTGGCAACCCCATGGACTGCAGCACACCAGGCTTCCCTGTCCTTCACCATCTCCCGCAGCTTGCTCAAACTCATGTCCATTGAGTCAGTGATGCCATCCAACCATTCATCCTCTGCGGCCCCTTCTTCTCTTGCCCTCAGTCTTTCCCATAATTTTTTATTATCTCATACACCTAGAGGGTGGAAGTCCAGAATCAAGGTGTCACAGAGCTGAACTCTCTGTGTAGGCTCCAGTGGGGAATTTATTCCCTGCCTCTTCCAGCTTCAGGCAGCTGCCAGGTGCCTTGGTTTGTGGCCACATCACTCCACCTCTGTGTCTTCACATTGCCTTCTCCTCTGCATCAAATCCCCTTCCACCTCACTTTAATGAGGACACCTAATGCTGGGACTCAGGGTCCTCCTGGATAACCTAAGCTTCTCCTCTCAGCATCCTTATTTTAGTCATATATTTTGCCATATGAGGTAATAGCCACAGGTTCAGGATATAGACATATATTTCTGAACCATCATTCATAAATGTTAGTTCTTACTCAACAAATACAGTGTGTGGCAGCATAAATGGTACAATGTTTGAGAAAATGCTCTGTTTTTGGATACGGTTGCTTTAAGGAAATGTTCGCTTTAAATTGAAAATAAACAAACAAGCAAACCAAAACTTTCCTTGGGATTTCACTGAACTAGGATGGTGTTCTCAAAATCTTGTAAAAGTGAAAATGTGAGGCTCTGTGCCCTTTTCTTCCCAGCAGTGGAGTTCCAGTTCTATTTATAACAAATTGATTTATTTAAAATGAAACCTGAAGTGATCTCTTGTTTTTCTTCTCTTTTTCAAGCTTTCAAATATAGATCCTTGGCTGATTTTTTTTTCTTTTAGTGCAGAAATATATCTTAAAGGAAAAAATCATGAAGGTTCAGACCATCATGGTAGCATTGATATACATTCAACTCTGCCCCCATGGGGCTCTTGGATCACAGTTAAGGTGACTGTACCTTGGTGCAGTGTGCAGTCAGTTTTGGAATTTAAATTTCACTCTTCTTTTTGGCACACATATTAACGTGTCTATACAAACAGATTGCTCATTCTATTTATAGAATTTGAAGCCCTCCAGCTCCTCTTGAATTGTTTTAATACTTTTTCCATAAACAAATACCATTGGATAGGGCTGTCAGAAGACTCAATATAGACCTTTTTTTGGCTTGAAAATAAACATGATGACATTGAGGCATGTATATAAGGCAGTAATTGTAGATAGATTTGTTTTCCAAATTTGAGATTTTCCCAGAGGGTTTTCTTTTCCTTTTTTTTTTTTTCAAGTTTTTTATTTCTTAAATTTTAATATCTTTAATTCTTACATGCGTTCCCTAACATGAACCCCCCTCCCACCTCCCTCCCCATAACATCTCTCTGGGTCATCCCCATGCACCAGCCCCAAGCATGCTGCATCCTGCGTCAGACATAGACTGGCGATTCAATTCTTACATGATAGTATACATGTTAGAATGTCATTCTCCCAAATCATCCCACCCTCTCCCTCTCCCTCTGAGTCCAAAGGTCCGTTATACACATCTGTGTCTCTTTCCCTGTCTTGCATACAGGGTCGTCATTGCCATCTTCCTAAATTCCATATATACGTGTTAGTATACTGTATTGGTGTTTTTCTTTCTGGCTTACTTCACTCTGTATAATCGGCTCCAGTTTCATCCATCTCATCAGAACTGATTCAAATGAATTCTTTTTTACGGTTTTCTGCAGTGTTTCAAGTTGTTATAGATTAGTCAATGCAGTCGAGAATAGAAGTTAAAATAAAACAAACTCCCAGAATAAGAATAAATGAATATTCAAGAAAGATGATATGTGTTTCCTACTATTTGCAAATAATCTCAAATAGTCTTTTTGAGACTATTGTTTCATAGTCTTTTTCTAACTAGTCTTTTGTTTCATAGTCTTTTTTTAACTATGAAACACTTTCTTGTATCAGTTATGTGCAATTAAATATCTGTGTGAGTGAAGAGCTAATTTTATTGCATTTTCTGCCTTACATATTCTATGCTTTAGAATACTATTTCCTGTTTGAATATCTCTTCTGAAATAATTCTTACAACAAATATGTTCCAAATCTAAAATGGGGATCTGTAATCTATTTTTCTCATCACACACATTAAAGTTACAAGAATTAATGAAACACTCAAAAAATTACTGGTTAATAATAAAGTTCCAAAAAAAAAGGGATGGCTTCATTATTTTTCATTTCCTGGAATAATTTTGAGCTATTTAGAAAGACAATTTACCTTTTTACAAAAGTACCTTACTTTAAAAATAGGAACATTTTAGCACTTAAGAAGGAATGCAATACAAACACATCTTTGAGTATCCAAGGATTTTAGATTATATTTCAACATTCTCAGTATTTATAACATCACAATATTCTCTCAGCATCCAGTTGATACTGGTATCATAAATAGAAATGGTTATCAACAGGAAAATTAAGTTGCGATCGAATGACCTTTCCAGGTTTACACAATTGTCAGTTTACATAATGGTCTGTTGATTTTGGGGACTGAAGGTGATACCAATGGACACACTGCTTCCTTTCTCCAGGCTGCAATGCCCCGTTTTCCCCAAACTCACAGTCTCTGCAATGCTTAGTATGGTGTCTTTTCTATATTGAGTTCTGAAAACTGAATTAGCACTGATTTAGAAATTTCATGACTCCTGGTGCAAAATAGAAACTTCATATCTGTCATCGTTAATAACAATATCTTTGGTGTTTTCTAAGCTTAGCAGAATATTATATTAAATTTTGTGAAAACATTTATACTTTGCACTAAGTATATATATAAGGAAAGATAAAAGCATTTGAATGCAGAGTTCCAAAGAATAGCAAGAAGAGATAAGAAAGCCTTCCTCAGCCATCAATGCAAAGAAATAGAGGGAAACGACAGAATGGGAAAGACTAGAGATCTCTTCAAGAAAATTAGAGACACCAAGGGAACATTTCATGCAAAGATGGGCTCGATAGAGGACAGAAATGGCATGGACCTAACAGAAGCAGAAGATATTAAGAAGAGGTGGCAAGAATACACAGAAGAACTATATAAAAAAAGATCTTCACAATCAAGATAATCACAATGGTGTGATCATTCACCTCAAGCCAGACATCCTGGAATGTGAAGTCAAGTGGGCCTTAGAAAGCATCACTATGAACAAAGCTAGTGGAGGTGATGTAATTCCAGTTGAGCTCTTTCAAATCCTGAAAGATGATGCTGTGAAAGTGCTGCACTCAATATGCCAGCAAATTTGGAAAACTCAGCAGGGGCCACAAGATTGGAAAATGTCAGTTTTCATTCCAATCTCAAAGAAAGGCAATGCCAAAGAATGCTCAAACTACTGTACAAGTGCACTCATCTCACATGCTAGTAAAGTAATGCTCAAAATTCTCCAAGCCAGGCTTCAGCAATATGTGAACCATGAACTTCCAGATGTTCAAGCTGGTTTTAGAAAAGGCAGAGGAACCAGAGATCAAATTGCCAACATCAGCTGGATCATGGAAAAAGCAAAAGAGTTCCAGAAAAACATCTATTTCTGCTTTATTGACTATGCCAAAGCCTTTGACTATGTGGATCACAATACACTGTGGAAAATTCTGAGAGAGATGGGAATATCAGACCAGCTGACCTGCCTCTTGAGAAACCTATATGCAGGTCAGGAAGTAACAGTTAGAACTGGACATGGAACAAGAGACTGGTTCCAAATAGGAAAAGGAGTACATCAAGGCTGTATATTGTCACCCTGCTTATTTAAATAATATGCAGAATATATTATGAGAAACCCTATAATGGATGAAGCACAAGCTAGAATCAAGATTGCCAGAGAAATATCATTAACCTCAGATATGCAGATGACACCACCTTTATAGCAGAAAGTAAAGAAGAACTAAAGAGCCTCTTGATGAAAGTGAAAAAGGAGAGTGAACAAGTTGGCTTAAAGCTCAACATTCAGAAAACTAAGATCATGGCATCTGGTCCCATCACTTCATGGCAGATAGATGGGGAAACAGTGGAAACAGTGTCAGACTTTATTTTGGGGGGCTCCAATATCAATGCAGATGGTGACTGCAGCCATGAAATTAAAAGACACTTACTCCTTGGCAGGCAATATGACCAACCTACATAGCATATTAAAAAGCAGAGATATTACTTTGTCAACAAAGGTCCATCTAGTAAAGGCTATGTTTTTCCAGTACGCATGTATCATTTCTTTAACAAGTGGTGCTGGAAAACTGGTCAACCACTTGTAAAAGAATGAAACTAGATCACTTTCTAACACCACACACAGAAATAAACTCAAAATGGATTAAAGATCTAAACGTAAGACCAGAAACTATAAAACTCCTAGAGGAGAACATAGGCAAAACACTCTGTGACATAAATCACAGCAGGATCCTCTATGATCCACCCCCAAGAATTCTGGAAATAAAAGCAAAAATAAACAAATGGGATCTAATTAAAATTAAAAGCTTCTACACAACAAAGGAAAATATAAGCAAGGTGAAAAGACAGCCTTCTGAATGGGGGAAAATAATAGCAAATGAAGCAACTGACAAACAACTAACCTCAAAAATATACAAGCAACGTATGCAACTCAATTCCAGAAAAATAAACGACCCAATCAAAAAATGGGCCAAAGAACTAAATAAACATTTCTCCAAAGAAGACATACGGATGGCTAACAAACACATGAAAAGATGCTCAACATCACTCATTATTAGAGAAATGCAAATCAAAACCACAATGAGGTACCACTTCACACCAGTCAGAATGTCTGCGATCCAAAAGTCTGCAAGCAATAAATGCTGGAGAGGGTGTGGCAAAAAGGGAACCGTCCTACACTGTTGGTGGGAATGCAAACTAGTACAGCCACTATGGAAAACAGTGTGGAGATTCCTTAAAAAATTGCAAACAGAACTTTCATATGACCCAGCAATCCCACTGCTGGGCATAGACACCGAGGAAACCAGAACTGAAAGAGACACATGTACCCCAATGTTCATCGCAGCACTGTTTATAATAGCCAGGACATGGAAACAACCTAGATGTCCATCAGCAGATGAATGGATAAGAAAGCTGTGGTACATATACACAATGGAGTATTACTCAGCCATTAAAATGAATACATTTGAATCAGTTCTAATGAGATGGATGAAACTGGAGCCAATTATACAGAGTGAAGAAGTAAGCCAGAAAGAAAAACACCAATACTGTATACTAACACATATATATGGAATTCAGAAAGATGGCAATGATGACCCTGTATGCGAGACAGCAAAAGAGAGACAGATGTGTAGAACGGACTTTTGGACTCAGAGGGAGAGGGAGAGGGTGGGATGATTTGGGAGAATGGCATTGAAACATGTATACTGTCATGTAAGGAATGAATCGCCAGTCTATGTCCAATGCAGGATACAGCATGCTTGGGCTGGTGCAAGGGGATGACCCAGAGAGATGTTATGGGGAGGGATGTGGGAGGGGGGTTCATGTTTGGGAACTCATGTATACCCATGGTGGATTCATGTTAATGTATGGCAAAAGCAATACAGTATTGTAAAGTAAAATAAAGTAAAAATAAAAATTAAAAAAAAAAAAGAAAGCTGAGCACCGAAGAATTGATGCTTTTGAACTGTGGTGTTGGAGAAGACTCTTGAGAAGACTCTTGAGACTCCCTTGGACTGCAACCAGTCCATCCTAAAGGAGACCATTCCTGGGTGTTCATTGGAAGGACTGTGCTGAGGCTGAAATTCCAATACTTTGGAATTTTACCTGATTCGAAGAGCTGACTCATTTGAAAAAACCCTGATGCTGGGAAAGATTGAGGGCAGGAGGAGAAGGGGACAACAGAGGATGAGATAGTTAGATGGCATCACCAACTCAAAAGACATGGGTTTGGGTAGACTCTGGCAGTTGGTGATGGATAGGTAGGCCTTGGGTGCTGCGGTTCATGAGGTCACAAAGAGTAGGACATGACTGAGCAACTGAACTGAACTGAACTGAACAGCCTTTACTGCAATGGAAAATAATTCACATTGCTTGTCTTCTTTTTTCCACTAAAAAGAAAAATGTTCGGAGCTATGAATATATTGAATTTTTTTCTGTATATCCTACATTTGATACTTTGCATGTAGCACAGAACACATTGCAGATATTAAAAAAAACAAACTCAGATGAAGACAAATACATCATTAGCTTCCATGGAAAAAAATATTATGACATTATCTCATTTCATAAATGTATAATAAGAAGTCTTGTCTTTTTGTCTTCAAATACGAACAATTTATCTTCTTGCTCTTTAGGAAAAAATGATAACAGAAAACTAGCAATCAAAGGGCTTCTAAATTTGTCTATCTAATCAGCCTTCATTTCAATTTGAGGGAAGAGAAGCTCTATGTTATTAAGTGACCTTTTCAAGTATCTGATTAGTGACACAGGGAGGAACATCTACTGATTCTTTGCTCCGTGTATTTTAAGTCCATATAACCTTTCAAGTCACTCCCTACTTTGTGGCTGTATAAACAACCTTCTTATATTAAAAAGTGTACTTAACTTTTTCAAAATATTCATTTAGTGTCTACAAGCATATTGGACCTTGATGAGACATAAAAAATACAGGCTAAAAAAATTAAGCTATGATAAATGTGTCAGGGTTTAGTTGTGAGGTTATTCATGCCCTGTAGAAACCATGAGTACACACTTTTTACAAGTTGTTTCCATCAACAGCACATTCTTCTATCAAGAAATATGAGGATATAATGAATCAAGGAATCCCATGTTGTTTGGTACATTATTTTAAATGTTTGCAGTTATGGTCATGTTATACCACTTAAGGATTAACAAGATTGTTTAAAAGGCGGCGTATGTATAACAGAAGAAAAAGGGATAAAATATGTTGAATGAGCAAATAGAAAATGTAGCACTGTGGATACAGGAATTCAAATTGTAATGATACTTTAAAGATGTATATGGTACAGTATTATCAGAAAAGTATTTATGTGTTAACTCCATGTTTTTAGCTGTATTAATTCCAAGCTTTATATTTTCTGTTTTATTTTCTGAGTCTACTGTACATGTTATCTAAATTTGGAGGCAAATATTTCAATTTCAGAAATCATTTAAAATATAGATATTTATACAGTGAAATTGTAATAACATTTTTCCTAGAAGACACTTTAATTACAATTTTTATTAAGAGCATTTCACTAAGATTTATTAAAATGAAAAATATGTATTTTTTAATAATATGTATTGAGAAGAGGAAAATAATACAATCAGGAGAATACAAACCATATGAAGGGTACTGTATAATGCGAGTTGGAGAGGGTTATAGATAATGAAACGTATTCTTCTGTCTCAAAAGGATAAATATTTTCAAATTGCAGTAAGGATTTGCAAATAGAATCTGCTTGTAGCTATTGTAATTATATAAGTTAATAGACCCAAGTGATTTAGTCACTCAGTCATGTCTGACTCTTTGCGACCCATGAACTATAGCCCACCAGGCTCCTCTACCCAGGAAATTCTCTAGGCAAGAATACAGGAGTGGGTAGCCATTCCCCCTCCAGGGATCTTCCCCAAACAGGGATCAAACCCAGCTCTCCTGCATTGCAGGCAGATTCATCACCATCTGAGCCACTGAGGAAGCCCCAATAGCCCAAACTAGGAGCTAAATTGAATTTTACTCTAATACTACAAACTGTACTTCCACAAGATGGAAGTAATTAATGCAATCCCCAAAACTCTTATATGTAGAAAGAGTATGAGCTTCTAACTGATGACTGAATTTGAATCTTGTATTTCCACTGCATAGAAAATTGAGGACGTGATGTCATCTTTCTTTGCCTCGGGCCTCATAGCTAACACAAGATTAATAATTCCAAACTTACTTGAGTACTAATATTACTGAACAATAAAATATGTAATAAATGCTTGTCACAGAACAAGAGTTCAGTGGATGATATCCATGAGGAACTGAATAATTAGTACTTTTTAAAATTTAAATGTATGAGAAAATGTACAGAAAATGATAAAGCAGTGACATGCCCTCCTGAATCTGAGCTGTTTACCTTTTCCCCCACATTTGTGTCAGATGACACTTCTCTTAGGAAACGATAAAGGTATCAAATGATGAATTCATTTAAAGCCACTTCACATTTTTTCTTGATTTCTTATACTCAATAGATGACCATTCTTTTAAATAGTATCACTCTGATGTATATTTTATACTTTGTATATATCAGACAGTTAACATTAGTTTTATTGATTGCATTTTCTAAAAGTTTATCTTATATACATATAATTTTTGCAACCATTTTATGTTTAGATTCCTCCTGCGATAAGGAAGAACCATGGTGTTCTAGAAACCTTGGAGTCTAGGAAATGATTTTTTTTTCCTTAGAAAGGGTATGATATTCAAAGGAAGTTGTATAAAGCAGCATTTTTTTAAAGGGATGGGAAAAAAATGAATTTTCCTAGATCCTTGAAACTCATAATGAAAGTGAGTCCTCATGATCATTTCAGCAGAGAATCAGCAGGCTCTGCCCCAGTTCCCAGCAAAGGAAATGCTGAGCAAGGAGACCTATATTCCAACTTCCTCTTTCTATTACCTTTTATGCATTTTCCCCTTTGCCCATTTTATGATGCTCTTTTATGGTGTGTCCCTTTTAACATCAGGGTTGGTGGGGCGGGCGGGGGTGGTGGTGGGGCATGAGGGAAAAGGATAAATCCTCAAAGGTTAATTACGTCCTTGAACTTCTTCAATGATAAATGATGAATCTCTCCAATAATGCCAGGGCTTTCAGACTTCCAGGGTGAGCTGTCCACTTTGTTCCATCCAGCTTCCTTCTGCCAGCCTTCTCCTTATGGCCCCCATGGAGGGCCAGGTCAACAGGACACACAGCAGTGAGATTCAACCAGGTACCGGGGCTAGGGTATTTTTCAGGTCAACTATTAATCTCTTGGTGGATGACCTGTTTCTTATCTGGCTCTCAGGGCTAGATGGTCAGTCTTTCTCTGATCAAGTATTTACCATTTAGAGAAGACAAATTCTCATGAGGGTCCAAAATTTGCCAATTGCTGTGTAAGAGGAAAAACTCAGCTTTAAAAAAATTATCCATGACATTTATGTTTAATATGTAGTATTCTTAATATTATATTTAATCTTGTATAATTATTCTTATCATGATACCCTGAGCCATCTGATGCCTATGGATCTTAAGGCATAATGCAATAATGCCCTGTTTCTATGGGTTAGGATTTAAATTCCCTGAATCCTCTACAATAATACCCAAATTAGCAGATGGATTTTGAGTCTGGATTTGTATTAAATTATCAGTATGGATTAATATTAAAAGAAAGATTAAATAAAATTTTTCTTATGATTCATAATTTATTTTACATGTCACTTCCCCTGTTTTTCCTTTACCTATTAATTTACGTGATCATCTTCATCGGTAGTCATTAAAGTGCAGAGCTAAGCAGTATGGGTTTTGAAACCTGTTCCTTCATAGAATCTCTGTTCTTTCCTGAGTACCTTGTTCAGCTTTCTGTGCTTTTATTTCTTCCAATGGAACAGTAAAAGAGGTGATGTGAACATCTACCTCAGAGGGTTGCTGTAAGAACTAAGATAAAACAATATAGTCTTGCTATAGTATAATTGATGCTTTCAAATTGTGGTGGTGGTGAACACTCTTGAGAGTCCCTTGGACTGTAAGGAGACCAAACCAGACAATCCTAAAATAAATTAACCCTGAGTATTCACTGGAAGGACTGATGCTGAAGCCCCAATACTTTCGCCACTTGACGTGAAGAGCTGACTCATTAGAAAAGACCCTGATGCTGGGAAAGATTGAGGGCAGGAGGAGAAGAGGGTGGAAGAGGATAAAATGGTTAGATAGCATCACTGACTCAATGGAGATGAGTTTGAGCAAACTCTGGAAGTTTGTGCAGGACAGGGAAGCCTGGTGGGCTGCAGTTTTGGGGGCTGCAAAGAGTCAAAGAGGACTTAGTGACTGAAAACTAGTATAATATGTGGGATGATGTTATTATGAGATTTATGAAATAACCAGGGAGGATTTCTACAGACAGATTTCTTAGCTGCCCCTAAGACTGAGAGGTTGAACTAAATTCTTCCAAATATGTCACTGTCCCAGGAAATCTTGCTATGTTCCGGTGGGCATGGTCAACTGTGGATGAATATATCCTTGGGTGACTACTTTGGGATTCTGACCACTCTACATCCCATTCAATGCAGTCTTTTTCTATGCCCTCATCTCCACACCAAATGGCAACCCACTGTAGTATTCTTGCCTGGGAAATTCAAGGGACAAAAGAGCCTGATGGGCTACAGTCCAGGGGGTCACCAAAGAGTCAGGCATGAGTTAGCAACTAAACAAACATTTCCACACCTTACCTACACACTCTCATTAGAAGATAAGGACTTTCATTTTTATTTTTGATAGAGCAGGGGGAAGAGAGGATGGCTTAGGTTTGCAGAGGTGATGAGTTCAAGGTGAAGGATAAGAGTAAGCATGCATTGTATCATAAGCCCATCTGATTCATCTCAGTGCTCTACTATACTTGTAGAAAAAGATTAGAGAGCTGACCTGTTGTAAGCATTACACTAGTTGTCATTAGTACTAGTAGTATCATCACTAACATCCTTCATTCTTCCAGTATTTCCTGGCACATAATACCTCAGAATGAGTTCCTGATTCTGCAATTACGTATAGTTACAAAATTATCCATTCTATTCATTAAACGGTTAGATCCTGGAGGCCAGTTCCCATATTATTTCCTTAAAATCTTTGTGTCATTATACAGGTCATATACTCAAAAATGTTTCGCAAATAAACATATATTTTAATCACCTTGGGAAATATTGGTATGAAATTAGATAATAAATGAATAAAATATATAAATGTGTCAAAACGAAAAATAGAAATGAGATTTTATTGAATATCAGCATTGAATACATTAACATTCTTTGGAAAGATGAAGACTTGGGAAAGGAAGTTATTTGTGTGCCTCGGGGCTGGGGGGTGGTGACTGATGGGGGAGATAGAAATGAGAGGGTAAGTTAGGGGGAAATGATTAAAAGGTCATTTCCTACCCTTAAGACTTCAAGCTCAGGCCTTAACCTTTAGTTCAGGAACTAGATTTGAGCCTTTGCTCCTCTTGCTCATGGATCTAAATCCTTGCAGACACCTTGAATCCTCCACCATAGCAATGAAAAGAATAATGGTGGACCTAGCAAGTACAAGAAGCTCTAGATACATTAATAAATGCAGTAAATAATAACAATTTGTTTTTTGCTCCAAACAATGATGGACATCCAGATATTACAATTTAATCCTCCAAATAATCTTTTTTTTTCAGTCCAAAGAGTACTTGGTAAAATATTGAACACCATGACCTTCAATACTCCTTAGCTAAAGAACTATCTTACAAAAACTCATAGTTTGAGAGATGTGTACAAAGAATTTGGGCATTTCATGATTGTGACCAGGTCTGCAAAAGACAGTTTCTGTCCTTCATTCCATGGATTTCTAAATAGTCCAGATTCATAAGCTCTTCTATTTCATTTAGACAATACTTGACAACTAGACTTTCTCTAGAAATGGTCTTAATGAAAGTCAAAGGAATCCGCAAGGAACTTCATTTTTGCTGATCAAAGATGAAAGACAGAAACTTATTTTACAATATTCTACTTGGAGCTAGAGGAAAGGAGAAGATCTAAAAATAGAGAAAATATTTGTACAAGTAGATAGTTCTGCACATCACAAAAATTCCAAAGATGTCAAAGAATACATAAACATTTCAAAAGAGGGTTCCCAGAAGACATCAGATTAGGAAGCATCAAGAATCTGTCTCCCACCTACACCCCAACTGAACTGGCAGAATTTTCTCATGCAACTCTCTTGGAACTCTGGAGTTGTTGAAGACTTCCATAGTAAGTTAGGGTCAACTGTGGTCAATTTCAGCTCTTCCTAGTCAACCTTTATAAGGAAAGTATTTAAGAGATAGTTTACCCTACTGACTCTTAAGAGCAACCATCTTGTCTGTTTGTCTAACCCTGGTACACGTCATGAAGTAGCTGAGTTGAGGGAGTATGATATAATGTCTGACCATATCCCAAGGATTCAATAAAATGAGCTCTTGAATTAACTTCCCAGCAATTGATCGAGTCATCAACAACAAACATTAAGTTGTTTTATTCATTGTATTCTAACACAGGAATGCAGTTCCAAGAAAGTATATTGATTTGATTATAATAATTAATACTTTGTCTGTAGACATTATTCCAGGTTGGAAAAGCAACCCCTGGAGGATTCTAAAGATGCTGTTCTGTTGTGTTTTAGCCTCCATGATGTTATCTAAGATTTCTGATGACTCTGATTACACTGCATACAGTCTTACATCATTATTCCTTTCTGTCTGGTAAAAACTATTAAAAAAACTTACCTCTAAATTCCATTGTATTATTCATATCATTTTACATATGGTATTACATGAAGGACTGAATACATATTGAGAAAAGAGCAACATATTTATTAAAATATTGGGAAGTTATTTGTCTCCAAAATTTTAAAAATAGTAAAACATCTAATTTTTTAATCAATATGAATTCAACTAATAATTGGTATTTTACAGAAAACAGAGAAAATATTTCTACTAAGAGTAATTTGATATTATAATACCATATAATATATAGTATATATTATAATATATATACTATATACTATATATTATAATATATATACAATATATAATATTATAATATATACCATATATTATAAATATATAATAAATATGGTGTAGAAATAAACAACACATTTAATCACTGTGATTGGCAAACCATAGGGAAATTTTATCAGGATAAATTTTAATAAAATCTAAATTTTATTTGCTTTATTATCTCAAGGTTTATTTCACAGAGCAATTTAGCTTCACAAGGCTCTAATATTGTTTTTAATAAGTTTGATTATAGAAAAAATAAGGTTTGTATTTTTCATATACTATTATTACTAAAGGGAAACTGTATTAAGCTAATTCCAGAAGACAGTGAAGATGCTGAGTGCTTATTTACAACCACTGTATAGCAGTAGGTGACTGTATTTGTAAAAAAAAAAAAAATTCAGATGTTAGATAAATTGGATTTATCAATTTTGACTGTGTATTAAAGGCATCCTTAAATCAATATTTATCATTTTATTTTCTACTCAGTTTACATGAACCAAACATTTGTTTTTCTCACAAAATATTTTTCCCTGTTAGGAAGATGGTACATGATTATTCAACTAATTTTTATATCTATCATGTGCTATTTGAAGCTTTAAAAGAGATTTGCATAATCAAATTCATAAGCCATGTTACTGTAACTTTTATTCAAATAGTAAATTGGGGGAAAGTGAGTCACAGTGAGTGAAAGAGAATGTTTTGTGTATTCATTCTTGGTAAATGAAAATTATTTGCATAGAATTTTAACACAGTCACATTTAATGAAGGCCATATTTTGGTCAAAAAATATTAGTCTTTCATATTTCTCTGTGTGTTTGTTATCATTTTCTTTCTGGTATGTGTTCCTCAATGAAGTATGTTTGAATGATATCAAAAAAGAATCAATCAAGATATTTTGAAATCAGGTAAAAAAAATTTTTTTACTTAGATTTGACTAAAAGGACTAGACAATGACATTTTATGTAGTACCTCCTGAAAGACTTTCTATAACAAGACAGTGCTTAACGATTGTCACATAAGAGGTGACATAAATAATGGCTCGTTCTTCATCTTTTCTTTACTCATAAGGTACACATTGAAGATATTTCTCCTGAGATGGCAAAATTATTATGGAGTTCTGTATATTTGCCTACCTCGAGACAATGAGTGCAGCCTGTGCTCAGATTAATATTTGCCTGCAGAATGGCAGTTGACAGGAAAATAACTGTCATTAAGTTGGGAAGCACTCTGTCCTAAATAGCATGTATAGCTTTCATGATGTTTTGGCTTCACTCCAAAATATAACTCTGTTTAACCCCATTTGAATGTGGATTTTCAAAAATAAAATGACATAACTAGAAAAAAAAATATATATATATACACACATGCACAGGATGAACTGCAAACTTTGCCATGAGGCTTCCTCGGGCTATTTTAAATTGCATAATACCTCATCACCCACTGGCTCAGCCCCAAACAGCAAGCAGCCAGTAGGGCACTGGCTTGAAGCTATAGTAAATAACAGGTTCAAAATGCTGACATCAAAATTTGTGTCACGTTTAAAACGACAAGGAAAAGAAAGATAGCAGGCAAGTTTCCACCCCCACCGCCTTTTTTCCTTTAGAAGGTTAGAAATTGGACTTGCTTTATATTCTTTTAAAAATACGGTGGTGGTGGTTCAGTTGCTAAGTTGTGTCTGACTCTTGTGACCCCATAGACTGTATCCCACCAGGCTCCTCTGTTCATAGGATTTCCCAGGCAAGAATACTGGTGTGGGTTGCCACTTCCTCTTCTAGAGGATCGTCCCAACCCAGGGATCAAGCCAGTATCCCCTGCACTGCAAGCATATTCTTTACCACTAAGCAAGCATGGGAGCCCATATTTTGTGCAAACGAACTGTTTTCTAATATTCTGTTTCATGAAGCACAATGAAGTATTATCTTATGGGAGATAATTCAATCAGTTCTTAAGGATTTCAGTTTTCCTGGGATCATTCGAATCAAGTTGAAAACTTGCTATATGACATAGGGGGTACTTGAATTTATCATAAACTGCATAAATATTATATGCTTATTTAGTGTGATCCCATGTCCTCTATCATCCTGAATCTACTTGTCTTAAAAATAATTTGGAAATAAATTCCCAGGATTATTACATACAATTGATATTTTCAAGGTAAAAACAAGTGGTTTGTTTCTGTTTTGACACAAAAATCCTATTGATATTTCAGAGCTTGATCTTCAATATTAGCTAGAAATTCAACCCAAGATGTATATTAATGTTATATATTCATTATTAAACTTGCATGGAAATTCTAAAGTAGTGATGATTCTCCTTGACCCTAAAAATCCTCAGTTATTTTAGGGAAATGCCAGGCAATAGAAAAATGCCCATTTTGTAACGTGTGGCCCATTGGATTCACAGGTTCTGACTCAAATATCCTCTCTGCACACTGCCTCACTCATCTGTGAAATGGGCAGGTTGGAGACCAAGTCATGGAAACATACAAATTATTATGTCAGATTCATTCAGTTCCAAAGGCATCTGTCACAAAGCACGTTGATTATCAAAAACGACATTCGTGGAAAGAACAAGGCAAAAGCCACTCTGACTTATTTCTGGAGTCTTTACCATTCTGAGGAGGGAGCTCTTTACTTCTCGGGCGTTCATTAAACTGTAACACAGCAGGCTGACAGGTGGGGCGGAGGGCTCAAACACAGCCCCCTTAGCACCGCATCGGCGTGTGTGTGCAGGCGGTTTCCCCGTCAGCTGCACAGTGACAGGGAGGCCACATCCCGCCCTTTGTATCTGGGGGGTACATGTTTGATCAGGCAGCCTCTGCTGTGTCCTTTCACAGACGAGATACCCAGGGCAGTTAATTGAGGTGAAGTGACAGGCAGTCATTCGAGTTTCTCAGGTGTGGCATCACACATTCTACAGGGCAGAGGAGAAACTGAGCGGAAGTGGAGGTACAATGGCTGAATGATGGGGAAGAGCAGAAATTTAGGGGGAGCAGAGATTCAGTCCTTTTGAGATATGACTAAGCTCCCAACCCCAGAGTATCACAGTCATTATTTGGAGCAAGAATTCTTTCGGTAAGAATTTTCCAGAAATAATTTTAAAATAGATGATTAGAGTAACACAGTCCAAAAATACATTTCCAAAGGAAATGGCTATAATTAAGATGTGCAAAGAAAAGAGAAGGAGAAAAGTTAAACAAGGGCATTCCTTTATATTTGCCTTTCTATAAAAACAGACTTTATAACTCATGAATATATGGGGTTTCTAGTATTACAGGATATTTCCAGAAGCAGGCTAAAGTCTAACATCAAGTCAAGTGCTTTAACTTTTAAAAAAAATCCTCTTTTCATACGGTTCTAAGTATTTTTATACATGTATATTCCTGACTATGTGCATTTATTTCTATAATAATTCATTTGAGTAATATTACAATTACATAACATCATGTTCCTGATGAATTATTAAAAAATAAGACAGTTGGAAGACACAAAGGACTTTATCCTCCATAAGGACAAGAGGCCTGAAGTTAAGTCCAATGAAACAGGAGAATCCAGGACCAGGCCACGGGTATGCCAAGAGAAGAAATCTTTGATGATTCTAGAATGAAGCGCATTTTGGAGGCTAAGAAAGGACACAGGGAGGTGACAGCTAAGATTGGCTGATAACAGGACAAAGTGCCAACATCACTGGGAAAGCCCATGGAAGAGCCGGCAGCCACAGTGCCTCCTGGTCAGAGCCCCTCTGCAAACATTCCAGGAGAAAACTCTGTCGACTGTGATTTATGATCTCTGTATTTTACTTCGCCCTCGGCCTTTCAGGATCCAGCAATGACCACGTCAGCAGATCTGCTAGAATTTTAGAGAGGATGTACCACGCGTATATTTGCATGAAAGCCCAGGAAGGAATTTCTCATGGCACGAAAGATGCGTCTAGCTTGTCTTAAATCAGTGGGTCAGTATCACAGAGAACCACTGCTTTTGATCAGAGTAGAGTGAGTAAATGAGATTTGTGTACAGCTCTCATCCCATTGTTCTGTAAGGGAATTTGTCAGACCCTGATGAGAGAAAATGGAAGATAATCAAGCTATTTAAATACATATTTATACTTGAAAGCACAAATAAATACTGATATGTTGCCTAAGCCATACAGTTTATAACAAGCTCAGATGAAAGATACTTCTATCTACCTAAGAATTCTCTTAAAATATAGTGGAGTATGAAACAGAGAGTAAGAACATGGTACATTCAGTTAATAGCTTTGCAAAAGCTAAAACTCAAGCAATTAGCCAATTGTGTCTCAATATGAAGCAGGAAAAATTTATGTAAAACAATTTATCAGAATTTCACAGTGAGGCTCAACAAGAAAGAAATATTAAGAAGGGGTGGGGATTAGGGCATGTTATGTGGCTAGAAATCTTATGTTCACAGGTGCACATTTGTAGGAAATTTAGATGGCGGAGTATTCTGGAATATGTGTGAGTTAAAAATGGGAATTTATTTACTAAATCTCATGCCTAAAGCCTGGGATGGAAAAACTCAAATAGTTGGGGACAGGCAGACTTGGTCTTAGATCACATCCTCTTATTTCTATGTTTGAGATGTCAGAGTGTATTAAAAATATATATGATCCAACTATATGCTAATAAAGTTACATAAATGAATACATGGAAAAAGAAATCACAGAAGGATCCTCTATGACCCACCTCCAAGAATATTGGAAATAAAAGCAAAAATAAACAAATGGGACCTAATTAAAATTCAAAGCTTCTGCACAACAATGGAAACTATAAGCAAGGTGAAAAGATAGCCTTCAGAATGGGAGAAATAACAGCAAATGAAGCAACTGAAAAAAAATTAATCTCAAAAATATACAAGGAACTCTTGAAACTCAATACCAGAAGAATAAACAAACCAATCAAAAAATGGGCCAAGGAACTAAATAGACATTTCTCCAAAGAAGACATACAGATGGCTAACAAACACATGAAAAGATGCTCAACATCACTCATTATCAGAGAAATGCAAATCAAACTCACAATAAGGTACCATTTCACGCCAGTCAGAATGGCTGAGATCCAAAAGTCTATAAGCAATAAATGCTGGAGAGGGTGTGGAGAAAACCCTCTTACACTGTTGGTGGGAATGCAAACTAGTACAGCCACTATGGAATACAGTGTGGATACTCCTTAAAAAACTGGAAATAGAACTGCCTTATGACCCAGTAATCCCGCTGCTGGGCATACACACTGAGGAAACCAGAATTGAAAAAGACACGTGTACCTCAGTGTTCACTGCAGCACTGTTTATAATAGCCAGGACATGGAAGCAACCTAGATGTCCATCAGCAGATGAATGGATAAGAAAGCTGTGGTACATATACACAATGGAGTATTACTCAGCCATTAAAAAGAATACATTTGAATCAGTTCTAATGAGGTGGATGAAACTGGAGCCTATTATACAAAGTGAAGTAAGCCAGAAAGAAAAACACCAATACAGTATACTAACACATATATATGGAATTTAGAAAGATGGTAATGATAACCCTATATGTGAGACAGCAAAAGAGACACAGATGTATTGAATAGACTTTTGGACTCTGTGGGAGAGGGAGAGGGTGGGATGATTTGGAAGAATGGCATTGAAACATGTATAATATCATATACGAAATGAATCACCAGTCCAGGTTTGATACATGATACAGGATGCTTGTGGCTGGTGCACTGGGATGACCCAGAGGGATGGTATGGGGAGGGAGACGGGAGAGGGGTTTAGGATGGGGAACACGTGTACACCTGTGGCAGATTCATGTTGATGTATGGCAAAACCAATACAATATTGTAAAGTAATTAGCGTCCAATTAAAATACATAAATTTATATTAAAAAAAGAAATCAGTATTGGGAGAAATATTTAGAAAATTGTGTGCATGGAAACTATAAACCTATTTACAATTTTAAAAACAGAAGAAATTCTTAGATTTAGGCGTGGGCAAAGAGAGACCTGACATCAAATAAATTATCTGTAAAGGAGAAAAAGAAAAAGAAATGATAAACTGAAAATCATTTATTTAAAAAAAAAGCCTGTTAGGAAGATGTAGAGAAACTACAGACTAGGAGAAAATATTTGCTATTCGCATATAGGGCAAAGATGTATTATCTAGAATATATAAAGAGCTCTGAAAACACAGGCATTAAAAATCAAAAACAAAATAAACTAATTGGAATGGGGCAAAAGATTTGAAGAGAATTTACTTAGAACATACAGACAAAAAATAAACAGATGGTCAATCTGTTTAAAAATAAAGAGATGGTCAATATATTTAGTCCTTAAGGGAATGTGAAATAAAAGGATACAGAGATATCACACCTACAAGAGCAGCTAAAGTTTTAAAAAAAATGGAGTCAATTTCAAACGTAGTAAAGAATGTAGAGAAACTGATCTCCTTGCCACAGGGATTGCAAAATGGTGCAGTCCTTTTCGAAAAGTGTATGGAAATTCTTTTTTCACTAGACAAAAATGTGTCATGTAATCAAGCAATTTTATTCTTGCATGCTTATTCTAGAGAAATTAAATCTCATATATCACAAAAACCTGTACTCAAATATATGCACAATTTTGTATGTGTGCTCAGTCACTCAGTGACATCCAACTCTTTGTGACCCCAGGAACTGTAGCCCGCCAGGCTCCTCTGTTGATGGGATTTTCCAGACAATACTGAAGCGAGTCACCATTTGCTTCTCCAGGGCATCTTCCTGACCCAGGGATCGAACCCTCGTCCCTTGCATTGGAAGGAGGATTCTTTATCACTAGTGCTACCTGGGAAACCCAGTGTTATTTGCAATAGACCCAAATTAGAAACAGCTCAGATATCTTTCAATTGGAGGATGCTATAATAAATAGAGTAAGTCCATATCATTCCGCAAAAAAAAGGAACATATTATTGACTCAGCAGTTTATAGATTTCAAGGACTTTAAGCTGTGTGAAAATAACCTACTTTCTTGACATGACAGAAGTAGAGGGATGGAGGTCATACTGGTTGTTGCCAGGGAGGGAAGTACCTGTGACTTTAAAATAAATGCTGGTGAAACTGATGAAATCCGAATAAGACTGACGGATTGAATCAATGCCATGTTCCTGGTTATGATACTGCACTACAGTTAGCATGATGTTACAACTGGGGACAACCTGAATAAACATCGTAGAGGATCATGACCACCTTACGTTCTTCAGGGAAATCTATAAATATGCTAAATTAATACATTTCTAACAATAAAATGATGGCAACACACTGAGCTGGATACATCGAGGTGAGCCAACTGAATGTGAAATTAAATGCCATTAACAAAAACATTTTGTCTAGGAATAAGGAAAGCAAAATCATCAGAGCCAGTCAGTAGGAAATATTAGGTTTCTATGCTGAACTGTGATGACAAGTCTGATGAAATTTAAAATCCTGGAATTGCAAATAAAGGCTTGAATTTGAAGATGAAAAAATACATTCTAATTCAAGGGGAAATTGCCTAGGACCTTAACTAGACATCTATGCATTTATTCTCATTTGTGATATTCCCAAAGCCCTTGATATATCAGTAAACTTTATTTTTTACCTAAATTCTGGAAAACATTTTTAATATTGAGAGACACTCATTTGGACAGAAGGGGAATGTTAAAACCTAACAGCAATTTGATTTATATATTTGAGGGTGTTTATTGGGTTTTAGAAAATTTCTCATATGTAATTATTCTACCATAGTTAAGAACAAAAATCTTGTTTCATTAGCATTGAAAACCATGCATGGCCTATTTTATTATGTCCATAAATGACCCTTAATAGCTATCAGATTCTAGATTGCAATTTAAAATTCTGTGAATAACATGCCTTTTCCCAAATATGCAAGTAAAAACTGGTGTTGATGATGATTTTAACACATATGCTCTAGTTATCCTTACATATAACTTAAAATCTGCTTAAGATAGCATATTTAAGGATTCATTCAGCTAATAGAACTAACTGAAGTAATTCTTGCACATTCCACTCTATTTCAGTTTGTTCTTCCAAAATCCATCATCTGGCTTAATCTCACTGCCCTGATACTCGTCCCTTTTTCCCATGCCCATATGGCATTTGCTGGAATGTTCTATTATTATCTATCTTTGTGTCTGTTCTAGCAACTGCAGAGCAATCCATGGCCATTTCCAAAAGAAGCTTCATTCTATGACTACAGAACTCTGTAATAATTACTGCACATGGCCATTTGATAGTATTTATATTGCCATTGTGATGCAGAAATGCATAAAATTGGTATTACAAAATCATTGGTGGCTTCCTGCATCTGACTGATATATGGTATTCTATTATTCTTTAAAAGATCAATTGCTAATACACGTGCACAAAATTGAGAACATGAGTTCTTAATTTGTAAAAAAGGAGCAACCGTGGATCCATAGCAGATCAGGAGAGAGACATAATATTGGAAAAAAAAAACAGAAAATTTGACAAGAAAGTTCTCCTGAAGAATGCGTAAATTCACGTTTCTTTTTCTCATCTCTGTATTTCTTATGCTATTTTAAACTATCTATGCAAACCTACATGTTTATATGTGTGTTCAGTCACTCAGTCATGTCTGACTCTTTGCAACTTCATGGACTGTAGCCCACAAGCTCCTCTGTCAGTGGGATTCTCCAGGCAAGAATATTGGGAGTGGGTCCCTTCCTGACCCAGGGATTGAACCTACATCTCCTGCATTGGCAGGTTGATTCTGTACCACAGAGCCACCAAGGATGCCATACTCTACTATTATTTTCTGCTTATTTTCTTATTTTTCCTATACTCCCTTCTTTAACCTTTCTAATTTCTTGATGGAGATTTAACCAGTTTATCTGATGGCCATACCTTCATACAGGAACCACCTTTCTTAAATAGACTGAATCTGCTGTAACTAGATTCAACACATCCCAAACCTCACCCTCCACTTCAGCATGCCATTCTGATAGAATTAGAGGATTTCTGGGGATATTTTTAGTTTTTGTTTTTTCCTTTAAGTCTTGTAACAATTTTAAAATTAGTGATCCTGAAAGTAATTTTCCAAAAGTGGCCAAAAAATTGTCATCTCCTCATTTTTTAAATTCCAAGTGTTGGTTAATGAGAGTCTTTTTAGGCCAATTCTGCCTCATGTGACCTTATGCTCCCTGAACACACGCTCGAAAATTATGAGGACAAAGGCAGAGAAAGCAGGTGCAGGTCTACGAGCAGCCCCAGCTGACTTCCGCCTTTGTAGAGCATGAGACGACATAATCCCACCATTTACGTGGGCTGAGGGCTGCAGACACAGGATCGCTGATAATGCAACCTAAGTACTGCTGCTGCTGCTGCTAAGTCGCTTCAGTCGTGTCCGACTCTGTGCGACCTCATAGACAGCAGCCCACCAGTCTCCCCCGTCCCTGGGATTCTCCAGGCAATACAGCCCCTGCTAAATGCATATCTCTTCTGATTGCTATTTTGCTTGAGATGCTTTAGGATAAGAGAGAGGAGCCAATTCGTTATGCTTTGCCTTTAGGGAACAGACCTTACAACCATCACCAAGGGAATAGCTTTACTGTCCCAAATATGCCACCTGAAATGCCCTCTGAAATTCCATTTCCAAAGTACATGGCAAGAATGAAAAATCATGTCAGATGTTTTCAGTGACAATAATGAGCGAAAGTTGTAAGTAGGTTCATCTGCATCCCCAAACAGTATAAGCATCAAGATTTATGCATATCCATGTATGTATAGTCATTATATTTATTAGATAACTATTATGCATGTAGTCGGCAAAACATTAGTACTTAAAATGGAGAAGGAAATGGCAACCCACTCTAGTATTCTTTATTTTTTTAAATTTTTATTTATTTATTTGCTTTTGCTGTGCTGGATCTTCATTACTGTGCATGGACTTTTCTCCAGTTGCAGCACGGGGGTTTACTCTCCAGTTGCAGGGCACAAGCTTCTCATTGCGGTGCTTCTCTTGCTGCGGAGCACAGGCTCTAGGGCACACTGGCTCCAGTAGCTGCAGCATGTAGGCTCAGTAGGCGTGGCTTCTGGGCCCCCTAGAGCAAAGTTCAATAGCTGTGGCACACAGGCTTGGTTGCTCTGAGGCATGTGGGATCTTCCTGGACCAGAAATCGAACCCATTTCTTCTGCACTGCTAGGGGAATTCTCTACCACTGAGTCACCAGGGAAGCCCCTACTCCAATATTCTTTCCTGGGAAATCCCACGGACAGAGGAGGCTGGCAGGCTCTAGTCCGTAAGGTTACAACAGAGCTGGACATGACTTAGGGAATAAGCAAGTACTTTAAAAAATATTTGAATTTCTAAGGATAAATTCACTGAATGATTTATATAAGTGACCAACATAACGCATTCGGTTTCTAGAAAGGTAAAATTCAGTTGGTGTTCAGATACCCACTTTTTCTTTTTTTTTTAAATTCTAGAACTCAACCCCTCCAGCTTTCTTGAAGAGATTCACATGCTGGCATTACCCTGCCTGATGACACATGAACAGGTTTGGCTGGAAGGATGTTTATCTTTATTTAGTAAACACCTCATTGCCCATTATCACACTGTCTCTCAGGACAAGTGGGAGGGAGACTTGGAGCTGCTGTGAACCATATATGCCTCCTCCTCATTCCCAGCTCTGCTTTCTTTTTTCCTCTGAGTTTTATATCTCCGTTATCTGTTAAGCTCTGGAATAAGAATGAAGGATATACTTCAGAGACTTCCTTGGTGGCTCAGACAGTAAAGCATCTGCCTGAAATGCAGGGGACCCGGGTTCCATCCCTGGGTTGGGAAGATCCTCTGGAGAAGGAAATGGCAACCCACTCTAGTACTCTTGCCTGGAAAATCCCATGGATGGAGGAGCCTGGGGGCTACAGTCCATGGGGTCATAAAGAGTTGGACCTGACTGAGGACTGAATGATTTCACTTTCTTTCTTTCACTTATATACTTCAGATGCCTTTGTGGCTCAACGAACCACCTAAACAAATAGCTGTGTGAAGCTCATTGTTACTGATTGAAAGGACAAGGAAACCACAGAAAGCATGGAAGGCCAGGAATGTAACAGGGGAGGTCTGCGTTAGCTGGGCTGGGCTTCCCAGGTAGAGCTAATGATAAAGAACCTGCCTGACAATGAAGGAGATGTAAGAGATTCCTGGGTGGGGAAGATCCCCTGGAGGAGAGCATGGCAATCTACTCCAGCATTCTTGCCTGGAGAATCCCATGGACGGAGAAGCCTGGTGGAGTACAGTCTATAGAGTTGGACACGACTGAAGTGACTTAGTACAGAAACACACACACACACACACACACACACACACACACAATATAATCAATTGGAAATATTGACCAGACAATTGGATATTAGAGCCTGGAGCACAGGCATGCATTCTATGTTTAAGACATACATGCACGTGTACAGTCAGCAGACTGAATAGGAGTAACCAATAGCAGTGGATATGAATGGAAGGAGTCATGCTCTAAGATTTCTGGGGTATCCTAGCTCTTATCAGAGATAATAGAAGGCTGACATGTGGAGCCATTGAAGACTTGCAACCACAGCTTCTACTAAGGAAGCTAGTGTATCAATAAAGATCAGCAGAGGTAAAAGCTTCCTGTAAAAGTCTCGTATCTCTCACATCTTTTACCTTATTTCTAAGTTCACAAGGCCACTCATATCAATGTTACCATCCACTGATACAAAGTAGTCTTATATTAAGAAAATTCTCTTTTTTAGTGTCATTTTTATTCTTGCCTCATTCACCACCTCTCCCCACTTTATGAGGGGTGGTGCTTAAGGAGCTTAATGAGCTCCCAAATGCTTTGCTCTGCATGTAATCCTGTTCTTTCTTTCTTCTGTGTTCTGGTTTACAGTTCCCATAATTCTGGAATGATCTGTCATCATCTACCCAAAATTCTGCTCAATCATCACCTCCTCCACATTAACCTAGGTCCACCTTAGAAATCCCAGAGTACCTTGTCTGTCCACCTGCCATTTACTTTACCATTTACATGCTCAGTTGCCCAGTCCTGTCTGACTCTGCGATCCCATGGACTGTAGCCCACCAGGCTCCTCTGTCCATGGAATTTCCCAGGCAAGGATACTGGAGTGGGGTGCCACTTCCTTCTCCTGACTTTACTACACTGTAGTGTAATTACATGTGCCTCCTTATTGCTTTTCCACGTTAAAGTACAAAGACACATAAAGTTCATACCAGTGCCCATCACTCAGTAATTGTTAAAGAATTGAAAATGCATCTCCATTTGAAACATCTAATTCAAATTAAAATTAACAATTTCAAAGCTTGAAAGAAATGTACTACAATTTACGTCCTATTCTCTTACTTTGTATCATTATTGTTATGCAAACCATACTCTTTTATGTTAGAAATCAATTGATGGAGTGTTATAATTTGTTATAATTATTAATGAACATGAAACAGACCATAAAGTGACAAACAGAAACACTTTCATATCATTTTTCATGCCTCTACAGTTACTACCCTGATGCTTTTTATTCTTCCTGAGGATTGAAGTTACCCTCGAGTGTCCTTTCGTTTCAGGCTGAAGGATTCTCTCTCCTATTTCTGGTGAGAAGGGTCAGCCTCCTCAGTTAATGGAATAGTTAAGATGCACTCAGCCCCATTTCTTTCTGCTTGAGAATGATCTCTGTCTGACTTTTGTATGTTTTCTGTGTCTGCTGCTGCTTCCTCTTTAGAATAAAAATTATATGCCTTTTTATGATCAGGTCACTTTGGATTGAATTATAAAATGAAAAATCACTCTCCTCTCCTTCAGCTTCCATCATCGTAAAGTGCTTGCCAGAGACTCAACAGCAGAGACATATTGGTAGTCCTAATTCTTTAAGTCAATTAGTCAGAAATAGTTTGTTCCTTCATATTCTGACTCCATTTTTTGTTCAGGTGTCCATTCATTGAGTTTGACCATCACTAGTCTTTACTCGGAAACTTTCTCAATGTGTGGTTGATACTAAAGAAAAAAACAAAGAACCAGATAGAAATTTTGCAGTTATGAGATACAATAAATGAAATAAAATTCCATTAAAGAGACTCAATAAAATTTGAACATGTGGGAAAAAAATATATCCATAAAATTGAAGATAGTGGCATTGAAATTATCCAGTGAGTAGAAGAAAAAGGGGAGAAAAAGCAAACCAACAAATATATTGAGTAAGGCAAAAAGATATTTCCTCATTATCTTCTAAAATAATTATTTTTATTTTTTTCTATTTAGATAAATAATCCATCTGCAATTAATTAGTTTGTTTAAAGTATAAGGTGAGAGTCTAGATGGATTTATTTGTTCATATATAAAACCAATTGAACTAGCAGTATTTGTAAAAATGATTACATATTCTCCAACTATAGTAACATCATGTTGTTATAAGGACTATTCTGTACCACTGTTTTGTTTCACTGGGCTTTTTATCAAAACTGTATCATATGAGGTTGTATTAAATGCTACAGCTTTATAACACTTTAGGAACTTCCCTGGTGGCTCAGATGATAAAGCGGTCTGCCTGCAGTCAGGTGACCTGGGTTCAATCCCTGAGTCGGGAAGGTACCCTGGAGAAGGCAATGGCACCCCACTCCAGTACTCTTGCCTGGAAAATCCCATGGATGGAGGAGCCTGGTAGGCTACATTCCATGGGGTTGCAAAGAGTCAGACACAACTGAGCGACTTCATTTTATAACACATTACTATCTGGTAGAGGAAGTTCTACATCATTTCCTTTCTCAAGCTTGCATTGATATTACTGTTTTTATTTTTGAAATTTATACTTGAGTATTATTTTCAGATTTGATGTAAGTGATTCACCTGGAAGGTACTTATCTTGTTTAAATATTTCATGTATTTGCTGATTTCTTGTGTTTTTTAATTTATTTATTTAGTTGTTTGGTTAGTTAACAGCCAATCTCAAGGTAGCTTAAAAAGAAACTGTGTTTGAATGCATGGTCTGTATCTCTTCCAAAGAACCTGATTTGTTCATCCAATTTCAGACAGTGAATATGGACACTTCTTTAAATAACTGCAGTATTTTGTCACTTGCACATGAAAACAGAAGGAAATCAGACTAGAAGGTTATCATCAGGATGAAAGAATGCATAAAACGCTTATCAAAATGACTAGTCAAAAAGTAAATGCAAAACAAATTGTAATTACTACATTAATAGTGCTGCTGTTACTAGTGAGTTTTTGTTATCTGAAACATTGAAGAAAACTTGCCTCTTTTTAATAAATATAGTTTGGATTTTATGTTCCATAGATTTATTAAAACGGTAGGAAGTTACGACTGAAGACCAAGTGTGGGATGATAACAAGCATCCTGTTGTTTCTGTTCAGTCGTGTCGTGTCTGACTCTCTGCGACCCCATGGACTGCAGCACGCCAGAAGGATTCAGCATGCCTGAGCTAAACTCCAGGGTGTTCGTGCCCAGTGGCCCGGCTGAGTTATTACTGACATGTTATTATGTGGCTTGAAGGTGAATCTGGGGCCTTCAATAAATTTGAATGATTTGTACTCTGACTGCCTAATCAGAGTTTTGTTGCAGCTGCTGTTCCTATTTGTTATTACACCCGGCAGTTAATTATAAATGATGTTAAAACATTCAGGCATTCTGATTGCTAATTTGGCTAAATATTACCTGTCTTATAAATCTAAATAATAGGTGTCATGTGGACTCAAATGGGGTCTAAAACAGATGGTTTCACCAAAGCATGTGTAAATGCAATGTTGGAGAAGGTAGGAAAGGAAATGAGCATTGTACTAAAATGCTTACCTTTCAACTTAGTGGTGGTAAATGAATTTAATAGATTTTTTTTAACTAGGCCATCAATTTTATCGATCTGAAGTTGTACCATTCACTTTTTATAAGTCTGCACAAGTTAAAGTTAAAAATAACTTACTCTTCTATTGAAACCACAGGAAGACAATAGTTAAACTATTAATAAAAATCTATGTTTGGTTAAAATGAAATATAGATCCCAATTACATATTGAGAAGGTCATCTATCAAACATACAGCCTTGAAATCTGGATTAATTTGAAAGAGGATTCCAAATACAGAAACACCTCTCTCCGGAGCTTGGGTACCATGTACTGTTTGAAAAGGTGACTCAGTTCAGTTTCAGATCAGTCGCTCAGTCGCGTCCAAGTCTTTGTAAGCCCATGGACTGTATTACGCTCAAGGACTTCTGAAAAGGTCTAATTGTGCATCTTTAATTTGTCCCAGAGGACAACTGAGTTTGAAAGGAGGCCAAGGAAAAGGAGTAAATATTTCTAAAGTCTATTTCCATCACATGGAACATCCAGGAATAAGCTGCAGAAGGAGGGTATAACACAGATACAACATCGTGATCATCAGTTTATCTTTTCCAGGTTTCTCACTAAACTAAAACAAATCTCTAGGATGGGACTTCTGGGGAGGAGGAGGGAGGAAAAAACTGACAGACAGAAAGCTGTGTGATTGATTTTGTAGCCAATGATTGAAATTTAGTAACATAAAATAACAAGAAAGAGTGCGGCAATGAACTAGAAGCTTGGGACATCACTACGGGTCATGCTGATCACAGGCTTGGGTGGCCTGCTGACCCACAAAGGGGTGCAGAAATGCAGGTACAGGTTTCAGTAGATGCGGATGGTATACATTCAAAGACAGTATTTTAAACTGAAGCTGATAATTAACTTATAAAGGCATATGATTTCAAAAACACACATATATTTTAATCAGACTAGATGCAGATAAGTGTCCTCTTGTAAAGATGAATAATGATAACAAAAGTCATAGATAGCTCCCTAAAATGAAGGGAAAATCTGTTGTTGCTTTTTTTGTATTCAATGCCTTAGTAGTGCCCTACAATCCCTTAGTAGTGCCCTACTCTCTGAGGCCTGGCGTGCTGCGATTCATGGGGTCGCAAAGAGTCGGACACGACTGAGCGACTGAACTGAACTGAACTGAAATATTTTCATACCCTGAAGATATTTTAAAAGTTGCATGATTTGGGAGAAAATACAGTAACAAAAACAGAATGATGTTTATTTAAATATATCTCTATAGTGTTAAAACTGTTAGATATAGTATCATTTAAAATAAACCAAAGAAAGAAGGAAAAAACTGAAAAAAGAGATGTGTAATTCATGTACCTAGATTCTTTGAAATTGAATAGCATATGAAACTTGGCATCTATTTGACCATGGAACTTAAGGAAAATGTGTTCTAAAAATAGAATTGTGAGGGGGAAAAAGAGAAATAATATATGTTGGGAGCTCAGTACAGTTTGGTCAACACTATTCTGATAAAAATTATCTAACATTACAATCATTGTTTTTAATGTTTCACTATTTGCATTTTTACATGGTATATAAAATCAATTTAGTTATCACTGTAGTTAATTATTTTACCACAATTAAATACATTTTATTATTTCATTTTATTATTAATTTAAATATTCACTTACATGTGTTTATTATTTATATATTATTATCATTAAATATATGCCATGTATAGGACATATAAGTGGTGGTCTTCATTTAAACTTGCTTGGTATAGTTTGTTTTTGTTTAGCAATTCCCAAACTTTCTTCACTTAAAGAAAATTCTTATCTCTTATCAATTCAAGTACTGTCACTTCCCGTATCTGCTCTCTTCTCTCTTCCTTGACTTCCTATTTGAAGTATCTTAAAACGGCTCCATGCCTCTTAAAAGGTTTTCTTTGTTTCTTTCTGGTTGTATCACTCATCTTTGTGAGTTACTTTATGTAAATTATTTGGCTCTACTTTTTATTCACTGATTTGGCTCTATTCACTCTAATCTTCTGTTAATCCTCTCCATTCAGTTTTAAAGTTAAGGCTCTATTTTTTTTTTTTTTCTACATATAGTTCACTGTTACTTTTTATTTTTCTACTTTTTAAAAATAGCTTTATGTTCACAGCAAAATGTAGAGGAAGGAACAGAGGTTTCCTGTACAGTTCCTGGCTTCACATTATTATTGTTAATATTATCAACACCCCCAGCAGACGGGCACGGTTGTTCCAATTGATGGTGAACATCCTATGGTTTGGGGCTAATGTGCAATGACATGTATCTATCATTATGGTCAAAAAAGAATAGTTTTACTTCCCTGGAAATCTTCTGTGCTCTGCGTCTTCATCCTTTGCTCTCCACACACATGAATCTCTGACAATAACTGATCTTTTTATTGTCTCCATACTTTTGCCTTTTCCAAAATGTCATATACTCGGAATCACACAGTTTGTAGCCTCTCCACATTGGATTCTTTCAATTATGAATATGCATTTAAGTTTCCTCTTTGTCTTTTCATGGATTGATAGCTTATTTCTTTTTAACCTCTAATAACAGTCCATTATCTGACTATAATACAATTTATGTATCCATTTATCTACTAAAGGACATTTTGGTGGCTTTTAAGTTTGGGCAATTACAAATAAAGCTGCTATAAACATTTGTGGTCAGGTTTTTTTGTGTGGACATGGATTTTCAACTTCTTTGGGTAAATACTAAGGAATATAATTGCTGGGTTTTATGGTAAGAGTATGTTTAGTTTTGTTAAGAAAGTGTTCAATTATCTTCCAAGGTAGTTGTACCATTTTGGGTTCCAACCAGTGGGGAATCAGAATTCCTTCTGCTCCTCATCCTGGACATCATTTGCTGGTGACTATGTGCTGGATTTTTTGTTTAGTGGCTCAGACATACCTGACTTTTGTGAGACCATGGACTGTAGCCTGCCAGGGTCCTCTGTCCAGACAAGAATACTGGAGTGGGTTGCCATTTCCTTCTCCAGGGGATCTTCCCAACCCAGGAATCAAACCCATACCTCCTGAATTGACAGGTACATTCTTTACCACTGAGCCACCAGGAAAGCCAATTCTGGATTTTGGCCATTCTAAAATACACTTACTCCTTGGAATAAAAGTTATGACCAACCTAGAGAGCATACCAAAAAGCAGAGACATTACTTTGTCAACAAAGGTCCATCTAGTCAAAGCTATAGTTTTCCCAGTAGTCGTGTATGGATGTGAGAGTTGGACTGTAAAGAAAGCTAAGTGCCAAAGAATTGATGCTTTTGAACTGTAGTGTTGGAGAAGACTCTTGAGAGTCCATTGAACTGCAAGAAGATCCAACCAGTCCATCCTAAAGGAAATCAGTCCTGAATATTCATTGGAAGGGCTAATGCTGAAGCTGAAGCACCAATACTCTGGCCACCTGATGCGAAGAACTAACTCATTTGAAAAGACCCTGATGCTAGGAAAGACTGAAGGCAGGAGGAGAAGGGGATGACAGAGAATGAGATGGTTGGATGGCATCACTGGCTCAACAGACAGAAGTTTGAGTAAACTCCGGGAGTTGGTGATGGACAGGGAGGCCTGGCATGCTGCAGTCCATGGAGTCGCAAAGAGTCAGACACTACTGAGCAACTGAACTGAAAAGGTTTGGTAAGGTGCCTGTCAGTCTTTGGCAATTATTTCAATCAGATTATTTGTTTCATTATTGTTGAATTTTAAGTATCACTTGTATATTTCAAATAATAGTCCTTTATCAGATATGTCTTTTGAAAATACTTTCTCCCAGTCTGTGGCTTGATAAAAGGTTCAAGTATTCATCTAAGAGACTGATGCTGAAGCTTGAATACTTTGACCAGCAGATGCAAAGAGCCAACACATTGGAAAAGACCCTGATGCTGGCAAAGATTGAAGGCAGGAGGAGAAGTGGGTGACAGAGGATGAGATGGTTGAATGGCATCACCAACACAATGGACATGAATTTGAGCTAGCTCCAAGAGATAATGAAGGACAGAGAAGCCTGGGGTGCTACAGTCCATAGGGTCACAGAGATTTTGACACAACTTAATGAACAGCAACAACAATAAGATGTCCATTTCGGGAGACCAGATATCCGCCAGTAGATGGTGTATAAATGTTCGTGCATCTCATTCCGGCCAAGAAGTCTGCCTGCACGATGAGCTAGAATGGTGTTGTTGTTTAGGCATTCAGCTTATATTAGCATGTGGAACTTTTTTTTCTTATGAACTTCATCATAGAGACCCATGTCTATGACACTTTTCATGGAATTTAGGCTGAGGAATTAATACCTGGACACATGCATTTGTCCAGGACAAGGACACAAAAAATGAAGGCAGAGTTAATGGAAGAATGAAACAAAGGAACTGTGCAATAATACACCTGGTCTCTTATTTTTCTCTAGACACATTTTCATATGAGATGATAGATTTTTCTTATGCAACATTCCAGTTTCAGAAAGATGCCCTATTCCTTGCAGATGATAGCTTAATTGATACAATTTAATTCTGATTAATTTTTTACTAAAAGATAGTACATTCTTTTATGGGAAAACACAATAAAATAATACTTTATCCTGCCTCCTCTGGAGGGAAATTTAACAAAATACTTACATATTTTTTAATTTCCCTCAGAGATATTTCTTCCTCTATGTCAGTGAAACTTTACAATTAGTTAAAACTAACAGCAAAGGAAAGATGTATTTAAAAAGTGACTTGTAAAATTTCTGTTTATTTGGAAAGTATTGCAAAACATTTTATTTGTTGTTGTCTTTCATTTTTAATATGGCTGCTGCAGAGTAATCACAAGAAGTTTCTGGCTCTATCTTCTTCCTGGGAACAGCATTTAGGTGCTAAGGTCATCTGCTGGTTAAAGGAAAAGTTACTTTTTTTCAGTCTTCAGAAGCAGCAACTATCATTGAAAGCTTTCCTGGTAGAGTTTAATGGCCTCAGAACTGCAATTTTGTTAGCAATTCTGCAGTACAAAAGAGAAAAGGTACTTCAAACGCTATGTGTGTGGTGGTATATTTGGTGAGAATTATTTCAGACATTAAACTAGTTTCTTTCTTTTTGTCACATAGTGTTAGCCACTCAGTCATTTTTGATTCTTTGCCACCCTGTGGACTGTGGCCTGCCAGGCTCCTCTGTCCATTGGATTTCCCAGACACGTATACTGGAATGGGTTGCCATTCCCTTCTCCAGGGGATCTTCTCTACCCAGGGATTAAATCCAGATCTCCTGCACTGAAGGCAGATTCTTAACCATTCAAGTCATCAGGGGAGCCCGTAAGATTTCCATTTTTTAAAGTAAAGTGGTATTTGAACATTTGCATAAAAATATTGCATCTTGGGATTCCAACACATTTATTTTTATACACAAAATAGTATAATCGCCATCCAGGAATTCACTGCTTGTTTTATCCTATTGTTTAAATATATGAAAAGTTAATAGTGTAGAAAACAAAGCTCAGTGGTGAAAATGAGTTTTACAGAGCACCCTCTCCATGAAGAAATAAGAAGCAATTTGAACCTAGTGAGTATATAGAAGATTACTTATGTCATGAATTCTTGGATAATTTGCAATGTTTCGTTAACTTTATTAAAGATCCTTTTTAAGAAAACTAAAACCTTTTCTGAAAATATTTCTCCTGTTCAGTTGAAAAAGACTGTACTTAGATACTTTATTTTTACTTGATTTTTCACTAGTAGAATTGATTTTCTCTGTTTTAAATTGGAGATGCCACCAAGGGCCATTTTGCCACACAAATATGCTCATGTGGCAGAGCCTGCCTCTGCAAAAAAGTGACATGTAGTTTTGAGAATATTTGGTATTATCTGCTTTGTTCTCATTACTTAGATTTGAGTAAGCCCTCTTGCAATTTGGCATAGTGGTAAAGAATCTGCCTGACAATGCAGGAGACACAAGAGACATGGGTTTGATTCTTGGGTTGGGAAGATCCACTGGAGGAAGAAAGCGCAGTCCACTCCAGTATTCTTACTTGGAGAATGCCATGGACAGAGGAGTTTGGTGGGCTACAGTTCATGGAATCATAAAGAGTTGGACATTATAAACATGCAGGCAAAAATCTGCATTTTTAATTTTAGTATGTATCCCAAATTATCTTTCTAGTGTGTTTTTTGTTTTTGTAATACTACATGAGTACAGTAGACCCTTGAAAAACAAACAGTGGTTTAAACTGAGCAGGTCCACTTATATGCAAATCATTTTCAATAAATATAAATGATACAAAAAATACATGTAAACCATTGTATGCAGAACTTGTATTCAAGGGGACAGCATTTCTTTACTTAGGGATGTGCAAGTGTACCTGCCAAGTCACTTCAGTTATGTCTGATTCGTTGCTACCCTATGGACCAGAGCCTGTCCAGCTACTCTGTCCATGGGATGCTCCAAGATAAGAATACTGGAGTGGGTTTCCATGCCCTCTTCTTACCTAGGCTTTCAGTTCAGTTTAGTCACTCAATCATGTCCGAATCTTTGCGAACCGATGAATCGCACCACGCCAGGCCTCCCAGTCCATCACCAACTCCCTGAGTTCACCCAAACTCATGTGCATTGAGTTGGTGATGTCATCCAGCCATCTCATCCTCTGTCATCCCCTTCTCCTCCTGCCCCAATCCCTCCCAAACTCAGGGTCTTTTACAATGAGTCAAAGTTTTGAGGTGGCCAAAATATTGGAGTTTCAGCTTTAGCATCAGACCTTCCAATGAACACCCAGGAATGGTCTCCTTTAGGATGCACTGCTTGGATCTCCTTGCAGTCCAAGGGACTCTCAAGACTCTTCTCAAACACCACAGTTGAAAAGCATCAATTCTTCTGGGCTCAGCTTTCTTCACAGTCCAAATTTCACGTCCATACATGACCACTGGAAAAACCATAGCCTTGACTAGACGGACCTTTGTTGGCAAAGTAATATCTCTGCTTTTGAATATGCTATCTAGGTTGGTCACAACTTTTCTTCCAAGGAGTAAGCATCTTTTAATTCCATGGCTGCAATCACCATCTGCAGTGGTTTTGGATCCCCCAAAAATAAAGTCTGACACTGTTTCCACTGTTTCCCCATCTGTTTCCCATGAAGTGATGGTACCAAATGCCTTGATCTTAGTTTTCTGAATGTTGAGCTTTAAGCCAACTTTTTCACTCTCCTCTTTCACTTTCATCAAGAGCCTTTTGCTCCTCTTCACTTTCTGCCATAAGGGTGGTGTCATCTGCATATCTGAGGTTATTGATATTTCTCTCAGCAATCTTAATTCCAGCTTGTGCTTCTTCCAGCCCAGCGTTTCTCATGATGTACTCTGCATATGTTAAATAAGCAGAGTGACAATATACAGCCTTGACGTGCTCCTTTTCCTATTTGGAACTAGTCTGTTGTTCCATGTCCAGTTTTAACTGTTGCTTCCTGACCTGCATATAGGTTTCTCAAGAGGCAGGTCAGCTGGTCTGGTATTTCCATCTCTTGCAGAATTTTCCAGTTTATTGTGATCCACACAGTCAAAGGCTTTGGCATAGTCAAGAAAGCAGAAATAGATGTTTTCTGGAACTCTCTTGCTTTTTCCATGATCCAGTAGATGTTGGCAATGATCTCTGGTTCCTCTGTCTTTTCTAAAACCAGCTTGAACATCTGGAAGTTCACGGTTCACGTATTGCTGAAGCCTGGCTTGGAGAATTTTGAGCATTACTTTGCTAGCGTGTGAGAGGAGTGCAATTGTGCAGTAGTTTGAGCATTCTTTGGCATTGCCTTTCTTTGGGATTGGAATGAAAACTGACCTTTTCCAGTCCTGTGGCCACTGCTGAGTTTTCCAAATTTGCTGGCATATTGAGTGCAGCACTGTCACACCATCATCTTTCAGTATTTGAAACAGCTCAACTGGAATTCCATCACCTCCACTAGCTTTGTTCGTAGTGATGCTTTCTAAGGCCCACTTGACTTCACATTCCAGGGTGTTTGGCTCTAGGTGAGTGATCACACCATTGTGATTATCTGGATCATGAAGATCTTTTTTTGTACAGTTCTTCTGTGTATTCTTGCCACTTCTTCATATCTTCTGCTTCTGTTAGGTCCATACCATTTCTGTCCTTTATCAAGCCCATCTTTGCATGAAATGTTCCCTTGGTGTCTCTAATTTTCTTGAAGAGATCTCTAGTCTTTCCCATTCTGTTGTTTTCCTCTATTTCTTTGCATTGATCGCTGAGGAAGGCATTCTTATCTCTCCTTGCTATTCTTTGGAACTCTGCGTTCAGATGCTTATATCTTTTCCTTTTCTCCTCTGCTCTTCACTTCTCTTTTCACAGCTATTTGTAAGGCCTCTTCAGGCAGCCATTTTGCTTTTTTGCATTTCTTTTCCATGGGGTTGGTTTTGATCCCTGTCTCCTGTACAATGTCACGAACCTCATTCCATAGTTCATCAGGTCCTCTGTCTATCAGATCTAGTCCCTTAAATCTATTTCTCACTTAGACTGTATAATCATAAGGGATTTGATTTAGGTCATACCTGAATGGTCTAGTGATTTTCCTTACTTTCTTCAATTGAAGTCTGAATTTAGCAATAAGGATTTCATGATCTGAGCCACAGTCAGCTCCCGGTCTTGTTTTTGCTGACTGTACAGAGCTTCTCCATCTTTAGCTGCAAAGAATATAATCAATTTGATTTCAGTATTGACCATCTGGTGATGTCCATGTGTAGATTCTTCTCTTGTGTTGTTGGAAGAGGGCGTTTGTTATGACCAGTGCATTCGCGTTCTCTTGGCAAAACTCTATTAGTCTTTGCCCTGCTTCGTTCCGTATTCCAAGGAATTCCAATCACCTGTTACTCCAGGTGTTTCTTGACTTCGTACTTCCTACTTTTGCATTCCAGTCCCTTATAATGAAAAGGACATCTTTTTTGGGTGTTAGTTCTAAAAGATCTTGTAGGTCTTCATAGAGCAGTTCAACTTCAGCTTCTTCAACATTACTGGTTTCTGGCGTAGGTGTGGATCACCGTGATATTGAATGGTTTGTCTTGGAAACAAACAGAGATCATTCTGTCGTTTTTGAGAGTGCATCCAAGTAGTGCATTTCAGACTCTTTTGTTGACCATGATGGCTACTCCATTTCATCTAAGGGATTCCTACCCACAGTTAAAATCACCATTCCAGTCCATTTTAGTTCACTGATTCCTAGAATGTCAACGTTCACTCTTGCCATCTCCTGTCTGACCACTTCCAATTTGCCTTGATTCATGTACTAACATTCCAGGTTCCTATGCAATATTGCTCTTTACTGCATCGGACCTTGCTTCTATCACCAGTCACATCCACAACTGGGTATTGTTTTTGCTTTGGCTCCATCCCTTCATTCTTTCTGCAGTTATTTCTCCACTGATCTCCTGTAGCATATTGGGCACCTACCGACCTAGGGATTTCCTCTTTCAGTATCCTTTCATTTTGCCTTTTCATACTGTTCATGGTGTTCTCAAGGCAAAAATACTGAAGTGGTTTGCCATTCCCTTTTCCAGTGACCACATTCTGTCAGACCTCTTCACCGTGACCCGTCCATCTTGGGTGGCCCCACATGGCATGACTTAGTTTCACTGAGTTAGACAAGGCTGTCGTCCATGTGATCAGATTGGCTAGTTTTCTGTGATTACAGTTTCAGTGTTTGCCCTCTGCAGCCCTCTCAGAGGGCATCACAGGGCAACACTCACCATCTCACTTGGGTTTCTCTTACCTTGGACATGGGATATCCCTTCACCTTGGCTTAATGTATAGCAAATCAGTTTACTATTAATGTGAAACATAAAACATGTCAAATCACCTGTAAGAAACTCATTCAGTTATAAGAATGAGTATTAGTTATAATACATGTACATACATAGAGAGTTAAATTTTTCTGAGATTTCAAGGTTTTGAAATCTTATCAAGAAGGTAAAATGCTGGAAATAAATTCATCAAAACAGATTCATGATAATTATGATCTCTCTCTCACTTTTTTCTAGCAAGGAATCAAGTTAGCACATCATCACATGGGTCAACTTGTCAAAATAAATCTATATGAATCACAGATCTTACATCAAACTAGTCTTTACTAACAATTTCCAAAGGACCCATGCAACAAAATCCTGACAAAGACAAATCCCTCTTCTCTAATGAAGCTGCGTGTCCATCAGGCTTATCTTCCAATGCTCTCCCAGCAACCCTTTATCCCGACAGTGTGACAGAGCATCTGGTCTTAAAGTCTGTCAGTAACCTAGGATTGTAAATTTCTCCAGTGAATTAATATACATGCAAACTTGTAGGAGATAGCAGTTGCTGATTTCATGATTAACTCTTTCTCTTATAAAATATGTTACCTAAAATATAAAAAAGAGTGAATTTTTACTCATTCATGCTCAATCTGTTTTCTCTGACTTTAACTTTTTTTTTTGCCTCTTTTGAAATTATATCACAAATAATGGCCAGCTTCAGAGAATCCTGCCTTTCTACCTCTATTGAAAACATCTAAATTTTATAGTTAGAGTAAGCAGACATTTGACATCTTGAAAGTTTTTAACAATCAGGTTATTAGGGCAACATATTTTTAACTGTGTATACACAGACACAAAAAGTCAATGAGAAGGCTAATGAAGGTTATGTTTGCAAAGGGCATGTAAGTCATGTGGTTCTATTAGCAAACCTAAACTCTCCAATGAACCCAAGAGATACAGGTTAAGCTAAAGTGTCTTGGTTCAGGACCCTGTTCCCCTGCGGATGGCAGGAAAGAAGAAATTAACACATCCTCTTGCCTGAGGCTCACATTCTAGGAAATATCTGCAAGACTAAGGGCCTCTTTGTTTCCTCACCCCTCCCCCATCTCTGATCCATAAAAGAACCTGGCATCCAGACTCCAGCAAGATGGTTACTTTCAGACTTTATTTTATTTTATTTTATTTTTTTTAGTTTTTATTTTTTAATTTTAAAATCTTTAATTCTTACATGCATTCCCAAACATGAACCCCCCTCCTACCTCCCTCCCCATAACATCTTTCTAGGTAGTCTGCCTTGTTCTCAATCAGCTGACTTTATTCATATTCCTTGCTGCAACACCTCATCTGTTGGGGTCATTGGAGAGCGTGGATTTGGTAACAAAACCACATGACTTATGTGCCCTTTGCAAACATAACCTTCATTAGCCTTCTCACTTCACTTTTTGTGGCTATGCATACACCAGTTAAAAATATGTTGCCCTAATGACCTAATTGCTAAAGACTTTCAACAGGTCAAATGTTTGCTTACTTTTACTATACAATTTAGAGGCTTTTAATACAGGTTATATATTATGTATTAAATGCTTTTCATTACATTTCAAGTCAAACTTCTAAATTAACTTTTCAAACTTTCAAATGCTGGCTTGTGATGAATCTATATATTCTCTGTAGCAATTATCATATGTACTTATTTATTTATTTATTTATTTATTTTAGTTTTTTATTTTTTAAATTTTAAAATCTTTAATTCTTACATGCGTTCCCAAACATGAACTTCTTAACTTGGCCTTCAGTCACAGTTATAATGCATTCTTTTTCTTTACATTAATAAATCTTTCTTCCTTCCAGTATTTTATTCTTAGACTATTACACTAAAAACAGGAGAAACTATTGCTTGAAAAAAAAATTTTTTTTGTCTTTCTGTTATATATCTGATACCTAATCTTATATTAGAATCAGTACCTGCTGTAGCTTTGAAGTCCCAAGTCATGGTATATATACTCCTATTATCACTTAATTATGAAGCCTGAGCTGAGAGTCTCAGTGCTAACATTCTAAATTTAGACTTTAAAATAACCAAAAACTTATACACACTTTAGGAGACAGCACCAGCCTTTGAATTCCAAGTCTCATCACAGGCTCTTAGGATTTCCTCTTTTTAGTAGTTAATTGGCAGTTTCAGCTATGGGAATCTATTTTCAAATACTAACGCATATATATGGAATTTAGAAAGATGGTAGCAATAACCCTTCCACTTCATAAGTTAAAATACATAATCAAAAAGGATGGGAGTGTAAGAATACCTTAGATTGTCTTGAAACCACTAGTAGGACAGGGATGAAGAATAATCTGACGGCAATAAGCACAAATATCAACTCTGGATCCCAGCTTCCCATCTTTATAATGCTGTGGCCTGGGACAAAATATTACAACTTTTCTTTGCTCTGACTTCTTTCATGGTAACTGGTGGTACAAATAGAATCTTACATCACGGCATTATTGTTCTGATTAAATGAGAGGGTTATTAGTAATATCTACTGTCACTTTTCAATTGTTGAACATTTCTTGACCTCTAGATGAGATCTTTCCACTACTTATTGGACAGGATGTTGTGGCTTATATGAAGAATATTTATTTACAAAACCACAATGGGTTTCTGGCAAGAGGTTAATCCATTGCCAAGAAATATTTAGAATAGAGTCGAAGAAAAAATTTGTGGAAAACAATTTATTTTAGTCTTAGAGATCTCCTTTTTTTCCCCTTTATTTATTTTTAACTGTAAGAACACAACGTGAGATCCACCCTCTTACCAAATATTGACCTGCACAATACAGTATGGTTAATTATAGACACTGAATTGCCCAGCAGGTCTTTAGAACTTATTCAATTTATTTATGGAAGCTTTACACTTCTTAAACATCTCCTTTTCCCAACCCACACCCCATACCTGAGCCACTAGAAACCACTGTTCTATTCTCTGGATACTGCTCTGGTGTTAAAAATGTATTCTGGTATTTACCTACATGGAGGACACTAAAGGCTGGAAAATACATTGCCCCTTCCTGTGTCAACTACCAGTGGGAACCTGCCATTGGCACTTGACATCTACCTCTACAAGAATGAAGTCACGTGCTGCTGCAGCTGCTGAAAGGGGTGCAGGGTGGGAAGCAGAAATCAGACACTCTGTGCTCGGGGAAAAAAAAAAAAAAAACAAAACCTTCCTAAAAGGTCTTTTCAGATAGTTAAATATTTTAGGAGCCAATTTTATGAGCCCAGTTTTTGTATCTCTCTTTTTTTTTAGAAAGCACTAAAATCCTTCATGGTGATGTCTGCTTCTCATGACCAGCAGTAATCTTCATGAGAAAAGAAGAAAACTTCTACAAAATAAGTGTACCTGATTGCATGTACTCCCCCTTCACTGAAATCACATATATACTGGCCTTCCTCCCCTGCCTATTTGGAACAGACTCTCAGAGCTTTCTGAGGTGCTCTCTCCTGAGCTATAGTCCTCATTTTGCCCCAAATAAAACTTGAATGACAACTGTCATGTTGTGTATTCTTTCAAGTTGATGCTTGACTACAAAAAAGACAGATAAATAGTAAAATAAGAACTGTTCTTGAACCCATTAGAATACTGAGGTTGCCATATTACCAATTGGTTGGATAGATAAAGACATGGGGTCCCACCCCAAGGCAAGATGGGTGTGGTCTCTGGATCCTCTGAGGCAGGGCAATGAGGGAGCAGCTGTCAACTGCCAATCACAGTCTCCCTCCCCACGAGCTTCTCCCTCGCAGACAAAAGGTCTCAAGCCACTGGAGAGAGGGCAGATGTCCTGTCATCCCCAGGGCCCAGGTGAAGACCCATTATGGCTGGGAGAAAGAGAGAAAAAGCTCCTTCCATTGCTGGAGAAGGGCGATAAAGCCAAGTGGACTGTACCTCACCAGGCTCTTCTGTCCATGGAATTCCCCAGGCAAAAATATATTCTCATTACCAATAATTATTTTTACCTTGAGTTTTGAAAATTATTGTAGAGTTTTTATCTTATTCCAGGTGGCACTAGTGGTAAGGAACTCATCTGCCAATTCAGGAGATGCAGGAGATGTGGGTCGATCCCTGGGCCAGGAAGATCCCCTGCAGGAGATCATGGCTACCCACTCCAGTATTCTTGACAGGAGAATTCCATGGACAGAGGAGCCTGGCGGGCTACTGTCCATAGAGACACAAAAAGTCAGACACAACTGAAACAACTTAGCACTAGTGTTTTAATAGCAATATGAAATTGTTATTTTTAATTAAGAAGCATCCCATAGTGTCCTCCATGTGGATGGTGTTCACTGAATATTTCTGTCATATATGTAGATAGATAGATAAATACTATTATATACTTAAAACATAAGAGGTCAGAAGATTTCAGTGTTGAATTACAATGGATTTATAAGAAAATGTCCCAAGTAACCTAAAGATTACATGATGGCAGAAATGTATACCACAACCTCGGACAAACTCATCCTTCAAAAAATGCATGGGTGCCTACAAATATTGCGCTTGCATTCTCATTGATAACTTTCAAGATCAATTAAAATCAAAACCAGAATATAATGCAAAAGTTCTTTTTCAAATATTCTACAAACACCAAAGTATAACTTGGTTGTCATTGCCTGAAGCAGGAAAGCAATTTACATGTCTAAAATTGCAGAACAACTACTTGAAAAATTCAGCCAGCTTTTATTTTCATTCCCACAGAAGAAACATAATGTAAATTATTTGTGACAAATGAACACCTTACATATCCTTTGACCTAATCTGATCTCAAAGAAACATACATATAATCATAGAGGAATACAAAATAGTTCAAATATACAGTTGCCATGAATTTGCACAAATGCCTCTGGCTACACTGTGATCTAATTTTTAATCCAACAAAAAAAGAGAAAAATCTTCTTTCTATTCCAGGTGCTCTAAAATAGTTCTGTATAGGCCTTGACATTTCTCACCAATCATTTTAGAACCCAGATTCTATTACTTGAAAAATTTTGTTTTTATTTTTGTTATAAATTAGAAAAAATTGTATTACAATATAGTTATTAATATTGATACTTTTGCACACATTATTATTATAGAGATTTTCAGAGGTGAGAAGTCTGGACATGACCTAGCTGGGTGCTCTGATCCAGGTCTCACAAGGGTTTATGCAAGTTGTAGGCCTGTGTTCCTTTCTGCAGTCTAACACACCCTTCTAAGCTCAAGGGAATGTAGGCAGAATTCAGAAAGTTGCAGTTGCAGAACTGAGGTCCTCTGATTCAAGTGGGCTTTAGAAAGCATCACTACAAACAAAGCTACTAGAGGTGATGGAATTCCAGTTGAGTTTTTCGAATCCTGAAAGATGATGCTGTGAGAGTGCTGCACTCAATATGCCAGCAAATTTGGAAAACTCAGCAGTGGCCACAGGACGGGAAAAGGTCAATTTTCCAACCCCAAAGAAAGCAATGCCAAAGAATGCTCAAACTACTGCACAATTGCACTCATCTCACACGCTAGCAAAGTCATGCTCAAAATTCTCCAAGCCAGGCTTCAGCATACGTGAACCATAAACTTCCAGATGTTTAAGCTATTTTTAGGAAGGCAGAGGAACCAGAAATCAAATTGCCAACATCTGCTGGATCATGGAAAAGGAAGAGAGTTCCAGACAGAAAAACATCTATTTCTGCTTTATTGACTATGCCAAAGCCTTTGACTGTGTGGATCACAATAAACTGTGGAAAATTCTGAAAGAGAAGGGAATACCAGACCACCTGACCTGCCTCTTGAGAAACCGATATGCAGGTCAGGAAGCAACAGTTAGAACTGGACATGGAACAACAGACTAGTTCCAAATAGGAAAAGGAGTACATCAAGGCTGTATATTGTCACTCTGCTTATTTAACATATGCAGAGTACATGATGAGAAACGCTGGGCTGGAAGAAGCACAAGCTGGAATTAAGATTGCTGGGAGAAATATCAATAACCTCAGATATGCAGATGACACTACCCTTATGGTAGAAAGTGAAGAGGAACTAAAAGCCTCTTGATGAAAGTGAAAGAGGAGAGTGAAGAAGTTGGCTTAGAGCTCAACATTCAGAAAACGAAGATCATGGCATCTAGTCCCACCACTTCATGGGAAATAGATGGGGAAACAGTGGAAACAGTGTCAGACTTAATTTTTGGGGGCTCCAAAATCACAGCAGATGGTGATTGTAGCCATGAAATTAAAAGATGCTTACTCCTTGGAAGTAAAGTTATGACCAACCTAGATAGCATATTCAAAAGCAGAGACATTACTTTGCCAACAAAGGTCTGTCTAGTCAAAGCTATGGTTTTTCCAGTGATCATGTATGGATGTGAGAGTTGGACTGTGAAGAAGGCTGAGCACCGAAGAATTGATGGTTTTGAACTGTGGTGTTGGAGAAGACTCTTGAGAGTCCCTTGGACTGCAAGGTGATCTAACCAGTCCATCCTAAAGGAGACCATTCCTGGGTGTTCATTGGAAGGACTGATGCTAAAGCTGAAACTCCAATACTTTGGCCTCCTCACGCGAAGAGTTGACTCATTGGAAAAGACTCTGGTGCTGAGAGGGATTGGGGGCAGGAGGAGAAGGGGACAGCAGAGGATCAGATGGCTGGATGGCATCACCGACTCTATGGACATGAGTTTGAGTAGACTCCAGGAGTTGGTGATGGACAAGGAGGCCTGGTGTCCTGCGATTCATAGGGTCGCAAAGAGTCGGACATGACTGAGCAACTGAACTGAACTGAATTTATTGCTTCCATCTAGCTGGGTAGTATTTATAACTTGTACACGTCACCCGAAATTTCCTGTCATAGTCATAGTTGTAGCATACTTGTCTAGTCAAGCAATAGATGTCCCATCACTTTTGTGATAAAAACTTGATTTAATCGGGGGTCACCATACTGCAAGCAGACAATAATTGATGATATTTATGCACTGAAATTCGATTACTCATTTTTACTTTCTTATTGTTTAATTAATATTCTTGCCTGGAGAATCCCATGGATAGAGAATTCTGGCAGGTTACAGTCCATAGCGATGCAAAGAGTCACGCATGACTAAGGTGACTGAGCATGCACACATGACGGGACTATGGTCAGGGAATTTTAATATTTTGATTGTGACTAGAAACATTTGGAAATGTTTTCGAAAAGGGAGTGAAATGATACGGTTCATGTGATTAAACTGCTATTCTTGTTTCTATACAATAAGTTTTATCTTCAGGAAGAAGACTGGTGACACAGAAACCATCTAGGAAGCTACATCAGGAAAAGCAGAGTTCTTGTGGTTCAAACTGCAGTGTTTCTCATTCAAAAGTAGCTACAAGTGAAATTTAGAATCTATTTGAAGACAGCCCTGGCAGGGCTTGCTGATATGTTGAATGTTGAGTGCGACAGCAGGAGATAACTGTCTCTGAGTATTTTCGGGACTAAGGAGCCAGATGAATCGTATTAATAATATTTTTGTTGATAGCACAAAGACTGGAGAACATGAAGAGTTGGGAATTTTTTTAAAGATCTGTTTGTATACGTTAAGCTGAAGATGCCTACCAACATATAAGCTGGAATGTGAAATAGGCAGTAGGTCATTGGAACCTAGCTCTCAGAGGAGAGAAAGAAGATTAAGATTCATATATTGAAAACATGAGTATGCAGATAGAAGCAAATAAAGAGACTAGTGTTATGACTGAGTCCAGGGACGTTTCAATAATGATGGGTTTGGAAAGAGAACCAGCAAAGACTGAGCTGTAGGTAGAGAGGTAGGGTGAAAATTCCAAAAGTTTGGTATTTACAAGGACGAGAACAGGAAGAACTTTAAAAATGAGGGAATCATCTTCTTGAGCCATTTTTAGTGTGGGATGGACTGAATCCTAGGGGAATTTTAGAAAATTGTAAGAGTATTTTTAAAATTTTTATCATATTTGGGACATGCAAAGGTGTCAGTGGCTATGTATCATTCATTGTAGCTTCAGGCGTCCAGTTTGGTTTTAAGCATATTAATAATTAAAGAAGCCCAAAGCCTCATGAGCCTAAAGCTTCGTTTTAGGACAAACACGGATTTTTTCACTGTTATTATATAAATAACCATCAAATAATTCAATGAGATCAAACCAGAAACAGGAAATCTAAACTTTACATAGAAATCTTTACCAACTGATGTGTGAGCAAGTGCATTACTAATGATGAAAGTGAGGAAAAACAGACTTTTTCATTCTCATTTTATTGTTTAGAGGTTAATTTTGGGGATCCTTTAAAAAGCAAAAGCACCTGTGTTGAAGGCTAGGCAGCTGAAGAGGTTCAGAATGAGCATCCAAAAGGGGTTACTTGGGCATGTGGATTATTCTGAGGCAAAGTCAGCTGTTAACTACAAATTGGTACTTGCCATGTACCTCTTCAAAGATTAAATCATGTGTTGCTGCAGTTGCTGACTTTAGTCACTCTGAAAGGAGTTCAGGGTGAAGAGCAGAAATGAGGCACTCTGTGCTCAGGGGAGAAGGGAAAACAGAACATGTCTTTAGATAGTTAGATATTTTTAGGAGCTGATTTTATGAGCCCAATTCTTATATATATCCTCATATCTAGAAAATTGCTAAAATCTTCCATGGTGATATCTGATCCTCAAGACGAGCAGAAACTTCTGCCAAAAAAAGAAAAAGGAATATATATGCACTAGATTGCCTGTACTTTCCTTTCACCAAAATCACATATATGTTAACCTTGCCCCCTCCCTCTTTGGAGCAGCTTCTCAGAGTTATCTGGAATGCTTTGTCCCGGACTATAGTCCTCATTTTGCCCCAAACAAAACTTAACTTGCAACTTTCACATTATTCATTATTTTTTAAGTCATCACAACCAAGTTCCAAAAGACTCAGGAAGTACTTTTAACCTCCTCCTTAGTTGCCTAAATTAACTTAGAAAGATGCTTGGCCGGGGAAATTGTTCCTACTAAGGGTATCTCGCTTATAAATAACCAATCTATGAAGCAGGGCAAGCATCTCATTGTCAAGTTGGGAAGATCTTCCTGGGTTGGGAAGATCGCTGGAGAAGGGATAGGCTACTCACTCCAGTATTCTGGGCTTCCCTTGTGAATCAGCTAGTAAAGAATCTGCTTGCAGTGCAGGAGACCTGGGTTCAATCCCTGGGTTGGGAAGATCCCCTGGAGAAGAGAAAGGGTACCTACTCCATTATTCCAGCCTGGAGAATTCCATGGACTGTATACTCCATGTGGTCGCAAAGAATCGGAGACAACTGAGCGACTTTCACTTTCACTTTAGTTGCCTAAATTAACTTAGAAAGGCGCTTGGCCAGGGACAGAGTTCCTACTAAGGGATTCTCTCTTATGAGTGACTGATCTATGTAGCAGGGCAAGCATCTCATTGTCAGACACCTGCTCTTACTATCTTGTATTTTGTGAACCACCCTCCTCCTCTTTGGAGCACCAGGCCCCTAAGCACTGTATAACCCTCAACAGCTTAGGTCTCTCATATTTTCAGGGGTTGTATACATACTTATTTGGATTTGTTTTTCTCCTTTTAATCTATCTTATCTCCGTTTAATTAATTAGACCATTCAGAAGAATCTAGACAAGGAGAGAAAAGTATCTCCCTTCTGACAAATCATAGAACATTTTCTCCTTTCCTTGGTTAGTCATTAGAAGCTCAAGAAACTAACTGTTGCATGGACGATCAGTTCAGAAATAGATGTTACTTGATTTACAGCCAATAAAGTTTATTCTTCCACTAATTAGGTGATTAGAATAATATGTATTAGATTATTTTATTAAATAAAGTTTTATGCAGGTGCCTATTATCAACTGAAGGAATGATCAGAATTTTTGCATTTCTATTATGATGTCACAGCCAGATGATTTATTCTAATGAAGTTTCTGTTTTGAAAACAATTTAATGTAAATCAAATTTAAAATACATGAAATCATAAATTTTAGGCATAAAACTGTGTTTAACATTCATGCTTGAGAACTGGTTTCCAAACTGTTGGCTCTAATAACCGTTTTTTTTGATCATTAAGTTGCAGAGCTTATAGCAAAGCCATCATCTGTGAAGAGATGATGGGAAATAGAACAGCAATATGTGTAAACATTAATAAAATGCAAACACAATGTATCACCCACACTGTTGCCACCAGATCCCTGTAGATTCCACTGTTATTGCAAAAACATATTGTGGGTCAGAGTTTAAGCTTCCTTTCCTGTGAGTAGCTTCTAGAGTTTATTTCAAATGAAAGCTACAGATGGAAGAAAAGTGGACAGGACAGAACGATGTAAACTAACCAAATAGTAAGTGGAAAGGGAACCCTAGAAAGGGTGGAAAGGTGAGTAGTGAAAGTATATAACGCAGCACTCAGAGGCAAACAAGGAAAATTGAATAACGAATATAATAGGACCAGAACTTCAGTACAATTGGCAGATACCTCTTATAAACTTACAATACTAAGGGTATAATCTATTTTTTAAAATTCAATTGATTATGCTTATCCTGAAAAAAAAATGTTTTGTAATGGAATGAACTAGACTAAAACAGTTCCCTACAACCTAGGTGTGAAGAACACAACAGGATGCAAATCTCAAACTAATACAAAGAGATAGAAAGTTGGCAATCCAGAATACAGATTAGTCTATCAGTAGTTATCTCTGCTAGATGCCTGAAATTATAAATCCTCTTTAGGAATGTTTTACCATCTTCTCAAGTAGATGGTAAAACAGCTCAGCTGGTGAGTGTGTGTAATTTACAAACTACCACAAAGGCAAGGTTTGAATCAATTCAGAAGTGGGAGGGAGGATGAGAGGAGGGGGAAGTAGGAAGAAGGAGAAGGCAAGAGAAAACAAGAAAGAAAAGGATGAAGCTGTCAACTAAAAAGATATTCACAATCTAAAAGTTAAATTTATGATTTTATATATTTTAATCTGCCTGTAACATGGGAGACATGCATTCGATCCCTGGGTTGGGAAGATCCCCTGGAGAAGGGAATGGCTTCCCACTCCAGTTTTCTGGCCTGAAGAATTTCATGGACTATATAGTCCATGGGATAACAAAGAGTCGGTCATGATGGAGCAACTTTCACAAATATTAAGAGTTATGTTTTACTCAGAAATTTTTAGAACTTGGAGCCAGGAAGCTGAATTTTAAGTAATGCTAAGAGAACTGCTCCCAGAAGGGGAGGCAGCAGCTAGGATATACAGGACTTTTGCAACAAAGGGCACATAGTAGGAAAAAAAGATTACTTCTTCTTCTTCTTTTTTTTTTTTGCATTCAGAATTATTGATTAATTGCTGTGAAGTGAAGTAATAAAAAATAGAGCAGGATTTCTGATTTCAATCAAATCAAACTATACTGGTGGAGGTGGACAGACACACTGGGAAATGAATAACTATGGTGCAATGAAAATAGTTTGGTAGCAAAGATACACCTAAAATTTTATGGGATCACAGAAGGAGGAACAAGGACACTGGTTGGGAAGCAAGGTTTTTAAGATGGAATTTGACATTTGAGGTGAGTTTTAACAAAGGGGTTCAAGGTCAGTGAATAATCAACTAGATTAAAAAAATCCTACAGAAATCTATAAAAGATTGCTATTGATTAAACCAAACTGGAAAGAGCTGGACATGACTGAGCTTCTGAGCACACACGCATGCACGCATGCAAACCAGACTCAAAATCCCAAGGTAAGGAATTTACCGCTTTTGTACATACATAGGAAGATGCAAGAGTCTGGGCTCACTGGCATCCTTCCTCTGATGTGCCTCTCAGCCACCTAGGGCCAGTATCCTGTGTTTTCACATCCTTGGTTTCCCCAGGGCACACCATGGGGAGTGGCTGCAGTCTGATGGCTGCTAGATGGCAGGTTTTCTTTCCTCCCTGAGTTCCGCAGGGCTTACAAGCTCACCATCTTGGAGGTGGCTGTAAATCACTGATGACTGTGACAACCTCTGTTTACTGATACAGCAGCAAATATTTCACTTCTCAGTTTGAGGGGGTACAAAAAGAAAAATGAAATGCAAGAAATGAGAAGGAATGAGAGAAGCCAGAAGGAGCGGAAGGAGTGGGAGAATGTGGACAAGGAAAGGGTCAAAGATAGCTGGTGGAAAGATCAAAGTAGAAGATGTGATGAGGAGGCAAGATTGGAAAGAAAAGGGATCTGCATGAGACACATCTCTCTTTGTCCTTGGATCTCAACCTGGAGTGGTGGTGGTGGTGGCAGCTTAGTTGTTGTGTCCAACTTTTTGTGACTCATGGACTGTAGCCCACTAGACTCTTCTGTCCATGGGATTTTCCAGGCAAGAACACTGGAGTGGGTTGCCATTTCCTTCCACAGGGAATCTTCCTCACCAAGGAATCAAAGTTACATTTCCTGCATCACAGGTGGATTCTTTACTGCTGAACCACCAGGGAAACCCCAACCTGGAGAAAGAGAAGGAAAGAAGCAGGAATGATTTCTCACTGAGGTATGAAAGGCAACAGTATCTCAGCAACAGCATCACCATGGCTCCCAGGAAGACCCAGAAGACAGGGTAGGAGATGCAGAGTCCATAGGACTGCACCATCAACTGGTGAGGAAAACACAGCACTGCTTCTTATGAACCTGATGATTTTCCTGCTGAAAGGGAGGTCCAAGGACCAGAAGGATGAAGATCACTGAGGAGCTTGTTTAAATATTCGGAATTTCAGGGCCCCTAATCAGCATCTGCCTTTTAACAAGATCTCTAGTTGATTTGTATGCATGTGGAAATGTAAGCAGTACTACATAATTCTCTACGGATCCCTGGGGCTACATTAACATTGCTTTACATTCAAATAAATGAAGAGCCAGTCACTGGGGTGCCATAAAAGCAACTTGATGTTTAAGTCAGTGACATTCCAGGGAAGGTGGTAATTCTTGACAATCTCATAAGAAATAACAGCTTCTCATGCTAAACATGGGTTTCCCTGGTGGCTCAGCAGTAAAGAATCCACCTGTCAATGAAGGAGATATGGGCTGGATCCCTGGATTGGGAAGGTCCCAGTCTTCCCAATAGTCATCAGGAAATAGCAAACCACTTCAGTATTCTTGCCTGGAAAAGCCCATGGAGAGAGGAGCCTGGCAGGCTACAGTCCATGGAGTCACATAACGGTCATGTCTGACTTAGCAACTAAACAACATACTAATCTCATAATAGTTACATCATCTTGGAAAAGAAATGCTTGTTTTTTGTAAGTAGAGCAAAATTTGCCACCACAAAATGTGTCACTATGGGATGTGAATTTTTTTGAACTGAAGGAAAAAAACAAAATCAAAGCCCCAAAGACTCAGGGAGAAGCTTTGACCTTCCTCCTTGGCTGTTCAGAAGAATTTAGATAGAGGACCTGTCCCTGGAATAGAGCCATCACCAGAGATGTCTGCAGAGAACATGGCCTAGGCATGATGGGGAAAACCCTTAGATCAGAGTCCATTCTGATTCCCATTGTCTCTCGGGCCCAGAAAACATTTTTTTTTTTTTTTTACCAAAATTTGCTTTTTCATCTCCATGTGAATTGCCTTCCTCCCCTTTGAAATCCCAAGCCATCACCCCTAACATCCTCTTTTGTCTCTAGCTTATGATGGCATCTAAGGTAAGAGCTTTGGCCATTTAGATTAATTATTCAGTTTCCCTGGGTTTCTCCCAGATATACATGTTATTAAACTTTGGTTTGTCTCCTGATAATTTGTCTCACATCAACTTAATTCTTACACCAACCAGCAAAACTCTGAAGAGTAGAGGAAAATGTCTTCCTCCTTGACAGAAGTATGTTGCTACTGATCTTACAAGTGGAATAGTATATTGCCTTATTCTCATTGGTGTGATGATTTATCTGAGGAAAATAGCCACAGAGTATGTCATTATTGTAGTCAGATATACACACCAGAAGTGAAGACCTATTATCAAACCTGATATTACATATTATTAAACTATTGTTTTTCTGTTTTTAGTTTGTGCTTTTTTACTGTTAATTTAGAAGCCCTATTTGTAATAGCCCAAACAGGGAACAATCTAAATGTCCTTTAATGGGTAAATGTGTAAACAAACTCTGGTATATCCATATACAGTGGACTACTAGTCAGCAATGCAAAAGTAATGAACAAATTATTGGTACATGAAAAAAACTGGATGTATCTCAAAGGCATTATTAGAAAAAGCCAATCCCCAAAAGTTATATACTGTGCATTTTCTTGTATATAACATTTTCTCTCTAATAAAATTATAGAAATGAGAGATTATATATAAATATATAAATGTCAGTTTCCTGAGCCTGCTATAAAACATTAGCACAAATTTGGTAGCTTAAAACAAAGAAATGTATTCTCTTACAATAAGTTCTGGAGGCTAATCTGTCTTTTATTAAAAGACATTCTCAGCCAAGAACCAAAAGAGTAAAAGTATGTTATTGTTTTATCATCTACTAAATATAGATGCTCTTAAATTCCTCTTACTGCCAGTTTCCACATCATATATATATGTATGATCATACAGAGTACATTATACCACAGTCATAAATATCACTTTTCTTCATAATAAAGATTTATACCTCCCCGATTTCAGAAAAGTGATATTGGAGGTCATATTTTCAGGTATACACCTGGATTTAAAATATTAATTATCACTTAACAATAAGAGTGGGAAAGGAAATTTTCATTCTCAGATAGTAATTCTCACCTGCTAACTGGAAACAGAGCATTTGATGTCATGAGCTATGAAATGAAATTTCACATGGCAAACTATTATCTGACATGAACTTTTACACTGTTGCTAATCTAGTTACCTAATTCTTTCTATTTCTTTTGTGGTTTAGAGAATAGCAGTTTTTAATAAACATGCTTTTTTTTCCAATTGTCATTGTTTAGTTGCTCAGTTGTGTCTGATTCTTTTTTGACCCCATGAACTATAGCCTACCAGACTCCTCTGTCCATGGAATTTCCAGGCAAGAATACTGGAGTGGGTTGCCATGCCCTCCTCCAGGGGGATCGCCTGACCTAGGGATCAAACTCGTGTCTCTTATATCTCTTGCATTGGCAGGCAAGTTCTTTACCACTAGTGCCACCTAGGAAATCCTTTTAAGTCTATTAGCATGGAATAAATAAAAAAGATAGGTACACAATTAGAAATAAAATATAATGAGTACAAATAAAGTTATATGTGTATATGTTGAGTATATATTAGATCATATGAACCAAATGGACATTAAGTGACTTCACAATATGCATTTTATGTAAACAATATAAACAGACCATTTGCTTTGAAAGAAAGATGCTTTGTGATCAAACAGCCAAAAGTATAAGGCAATGATAAAAGCTATATTAAGTGAGGTGGTGTATTAGAAGCTGGATAAACTGTTAATATTGACTTTACTCACTAAAACTAAGTTTCAATAATCCACTCAGAAAAACAGATCAGATCATATTCTAACTTATCTAGGATAGTCTTGGATAGCTAAATGTGGGTGGGGAGATGTTAACATGTTCTGATTTCCACGATTTCACATCGGTTTGCCTCTGAGCTACCTGTTTCTATTTTCTCTCACTTTGCTTTTGACTAGTCACTGTTTCCTGCATCCCTTCTCTTGGTTCCAGGGTAGCACAGTTTCCTTATATATATATCTTCATGTATATACACAGTATAAAGATGTATTCAGACATGTTCTGTCTGAAATGTCCCTTGAACATTAGCATGGGACTAATAGCAAATTTTTTCTCACTGATCACAGGTGCAAGGGCATGATGAACTTAATTTTGGTTGGTTCTCATGGAAATAAAAACTTTAAAAAAACTGTATATTGTGCATGTTCTTCGCTTAAACACTTATTTTTTAATATGTGATGCATTTTAATGCAAAATTTTAAAATAGAGGAAAAAAAGGGCAAAAGTTCTCAGCTATATTTTACTATATAACAGTGACTATTTACTTTTGTTGAAACAGAGAGCAACCACCCAAATGAGAACAGAGGCTATCTATTCACCAGTCCTAAATTTATATAGTTTTTATTTTTTTTTCTCCAAATCTCTTATTCATTGATCCTTTCCAGCAACAAAAATAATTTATTTTTAAAAAACATCTTTTAAACATGTCTAAGACTTCCCTGTTGGTTCAGATGGTAAAGCGTTTGCCTACAATGCAGGAGACCTGGGTTTGATCCCTGGGTCGGGAAGATCCCCTGGAGAAGGAAATGGCAACCCACTCCAGTACTCTTGCCTGGAAAATCCCATGGATGGAGGAGCCTGGGAGGCTACGGTCCATGGGGTTGCAAAGAGTCGGACACGACTAAGCGACTTCATTTTTTTTTCACTGTTCTCTTGGGCTTCCCAGGTGGCTCAGCAGTAAAGAATCTGCCTGCCAATGCAGGAGAAGTGAGTTCAATCCTTGGGTCAGGAAGATACCGTGGAGGAGGAAATGGCAACCCACTCAAGTATACTTACCTGAAAAATTCCATGGACAGAGGAGCCTCGAGGACTACAGTCTATGGAGTTGAAAACAGTATGATACAACTGAGTGACTGAGCATACACAGGCACTATTTCTCTGAGATGAAACAGTTGCCAAAACTGAGATTAAAAAGAATTAAAGAAGAAACAAAACAGATAAACACAGGAATATATCATCAACCAAGTTTTCAATTTTTGCTTAACAGGGAATTTATTACACACTTTGAAAATGTTATAAAGATGTATCAGATCCTTTATCTCCCTCAAAATGAGTTTTTAAATTGTGAGTGAAATTGGCTTTCATGTGTTTTGTACCCATTAATTTACTTTAACGAAGAGTGAGTGTTAGAGGACAAGATGGTATTTCATACCAAGTTGTTTATGAAACCTTGTGTCAATACCAAGTCATTCCTACCTAATCAAAAAATTGTCTAACTTTCTGAATTTTCTAACACATTCCGAAATAAATATGAATCGGAGAAGGAGGGAAAACTAAAATCTAGCTGGTCCCTCCTCACCATTTTCCCCCACAGTTCTGTTCCAGCACACGGCGACAGGAAGCCATACGTGTCTTGATTGCCTCTATCCCCTGCAAGGTCAAACTGACCAGTTAGCATTCAGCAAGTAGGCGCTGAAGCTAATCTGACAATATGCTGCTCAGGAATTAGCAGTTAACTACAGCTCTGGAGTTTAGATTCCTCATTAAGTAAAAGCTCTGAATTTACAGAAGTGACTGTGAAAATACATCTAAAAAGACAAACATGTCTGCCTTTGAGTCAAATAAATAAAAATGAAAACGTTTTAATTTTTTCATGCTTTATTTTTTCTTTTTAAAAGAGAGGATAGTTAAATTGTGATCTGCAATTTAAATTAATAAACTAGGTACTTGTAACAGTAAATGTCTTTATATAATTCTAGACGAACTTATAACATCCTACTGTATGGATCTATCTATCTCTCTAACTATACTAAAAGACGTCTGATATTAGACATTTTGTTGCATTTATAAGCTGTAGAGGGGCTCTTGGAGAAGGCAATGGCACCCCACTCCAGTACTCTTGCCTGGAAAATCCCATGGACAGAGGAGTCTGGAAGGCTGCAGTCCATGGGGTTGCTGAGGGTCGGACACGACTGAGCGACTTCACTTTCACTTTCACTTTTCACTTTCATGCATTGGAGAAGGAAATGGCAACCCACTCCAGTGTTCTTGCCTGGAGAATCCCAGGGATGGGGGAGCCTAGTGGGCTGCCGTCTCTGGGGTCACACAGAGTCGGACACGACTGAAGTGACTTAGCAGCAGAGGGGCTCTTGCTAACATTCCATTAAGACTCATCATCAATATTTAAATTAATCATATTTACAAATGGCTTCTCAGTTGGCACTTGTGGTAAAGAATCTGCCTGCCAATGCAAGAGATGCCAGAGATGCGGGGTCAACCCCTGGGTTGGAAGATTCCCTGGAGAAGGAAATGGCAATCCTCTCCAGTATTCTTGCCTGGGAAATCCCATGGATGGAAAAGCCTGAAGAACTACTGTCCCTGGGGTCACAAAGAGTTGGACACGATTGAGCACACATGTATTTAAAGATATCTGACGTTTCAGGAAAATTTCACACGAGGCATTGACAATTGTTAATAATCCTTCATGTCTAAAATACCACTGTTTTATCAAGATGCTTTTTTATTCATTTTTTTTAGTTTTTTATTTTTTTAATTTTAAAATCTTTAATTCTTACATGCGTTCCCAAACATGAACCCCCCTCCCTTTATTCATTTTTGAAATTTACAAACTCTGTGATAGGAAAGACTCACAAAGAAGGCTGGATGTGGTTTTTCCAGTTCCAACAAAACAGACATATAACAATATGAGATGACAGACAAAATCGGACACGTACAGACATTACCATCATTTTCCAGTTCACTAACAGGTAGTGGTCCTAGCTTCTGACATGCTAACTTGGGGTGAGAAATCAGCTGCACAAGATCAGATTTATTCTTTGGTGTAAAAGCATTCAGCTGAATGGCTAATGCACTGAGCAGACACAGAATGGCTAAACCTCAGTGATCCTTCATCACACATGCAGGAGCCAAGTTTCTAGGGGCCAGGATCAATACTGGCAGCTTCGTTAGGTAATGTAAACCTCTCTGAGGAGTCCAAATTGGGTGCGTCAGTCATGGCCATGAGAATCGCCCTCCAAACCAGCTAGATCACAGATGTGTAACACCACAGCAGGGACAGAGAACGGACTTCAGAAAGTTTGTCTCAATCGATAAGCACTCTCCGTGTCTCACCTCAGCTTCTTTGGTTCCCAGTACACTCAGAGCACAGTAAGAGCTTATGAGACAGGAAATCTGTCTCCATATAAATAATACACCAAAACTTTTATGATCCATTTCATGCCACAACTTAAATATTCACTGAAAGAGGGAAATGCTTCATCTTGATGGCAAGCTAGTTTGACTTTTTATCTATCTTCTTATTGATTTCCTTCTATAAAATCCAAAAAGAATGAGGCTAAGACATTTGTATGTGTTTGGTAACCAGAGAATATTCTTGCTTTTGTCTATTCAATGAGGAGTAATGGAAATGTGTTTTTAGACAATAACTTCAAATCTTTGCAGTGTCCCAATCATCCCATTTTATTACACTAAACAATTTCCTAACCTAGAAGATTATAGTTAACATGGAAAAATATGAAAACAAAAGAACATGTGATCACCTGAATTAAAAAACGACTTTTTTCTAGGCTTCAAGATAGTTGGCCATTAGTGCTTGTTGTTCTGTTTCTTACAAAATCCCAGTTGACGTTATTTGTTATTCTCCTCATTATTACATAACTGGAACCCCTGGCAGAAAACCTCACCCCCTAAAAATCCATCCTTGCCTTAGTGTTGTTATTGCTCCCATGTCTTAAGACCATATACTTATTTTTGTGCTTTTTGCTTTCCCTCATTCTCAAAACAAACAGTATTTCCCCTTATTTTTATTTTTGTGTCTTACTGTTGTCAGTCTGTGCATATTTTCTTTAATTATACCTTTTTTATAAAAGTATTTTTTAATAAGTTGATGTATTCAATGTTGCCAACGTGATAGCCCAATGCTATATCAAGGCAGCAAAAATGAAGATTTCTAGCATTTTTTTAATACAAACACCGTGAATTACAGTACATTCGCATCAGACTTCCGTTGACTACTCAGTCTTTAATTATACTTTTAATGACATTTGTACATCAAGCTTTAAGAAGCTGCACTAAACTTGAGAAATTGATATGCAAAAAATATTTAGGGAAATATTTTACTTTTCATATCATGAGAAGCGTAGATTGACTTGAGATTATATTTCCAAAGGGTTCAGAGTGACAAGGTTCGAAAGTGAAGCTGAGTCTGTACGATACAACAAACTTAGCCTTATTGTTCTCTAGAAAAGTTACTTGTGAAGAAAATAGACTAGTTAAATTTTTGAACTATTGATGTAGAACATGCTGAACATACAAACAGTCCAGGATGATATGTTGGTTTAGAGATGTGTTTTTCATGGTGTCTGCAAACCACTTGGTGGGAATCATGCATCTTAAAAATGCTCCTGCTTGCATCCACTGGGGTTGGGGTCTTGAGTCTCCTATGCTAAAACGTTAGACTTGAGAAAGAATAAAACAATAACAAAGGCTGTGTTCACTATTCACTGACAAATGAAATATAAAGTCTTCTCTGAAAGATGGAATATTAAAAACACACAGTAAGATATGCAGAATATTGACATCATCTAGAGTAGTTTTCCCTGGTGGCTCAGATGGTAAAGCGTCTGCCTACAATGACGGAGACCTGGGTTCCATCTCTGGGTCAGGAAGATCCTCTGGAGAAGGAAGTGTCAACCCACTCTAGTACTTTTGCCTGAAAAATCCCATGGATGGAGGAGCGTGGCAGGCTACACTCCATGGGGTTGCAAAGAGTCAGACACGACTGAGCGATTTCACTTTCATTTTAAGAGTAGTTACATATCTTTTTTGACAAGCAATCTGGAAGAGCCAGATAACTTCAATTACATTATTCTTGGATCAAAACTTCATTTAAATACTATCAGCATTTAATTGAAAGCTACTTTGACCAAGATATTTGTGTAGTGAGAAGCTGTGATTGGTAGAAAAGTATAAATAATTGGCTATACTCAAAATATTACAGAAAACAGACTTGAAAAAACTATCGTTTTCTCCCTAACTTGGCTAGTCACAACTGTCCGAAAAAGAAACGATTATTTCCATATAAAACTTACAAGAATTTGGAAATTTTCAGAGGGATCAGTTTTAAAAGCACTGGAATTAAACAATACTTGGAATGGTGGGGAAAACATCTCAAGGGTTCGCACATTAATTCAAATAATTAAAGATACACCCAGAAAAAGATACACCCAAATTTTATTTTTTCAAAATGCACAGAGCTCCTGAAAAATATTTTAAATCTAACATATCTCTAAATTTGAATATATAAATGTATGTGTATATATATATATATATATATATATATATATATATATATATATATATATAAACATGTTTCTGTGTCAGCTATTATGAGTTAAAATTTGGGGAAAAAAATTTCCCTGGATTCAGTGTTGTGCTTGTAACAGACTTTGAAATGTGGTGTAAATGCATAGCAACTGATAATCCACCCTGAAAAATAAATCATGACCAAATTGTTCTATAGACACTTCCTATTGGAGAATCCCTATATTATCACATGTAATATCCTTAACTACAAAGATAAATGTCATTAGGAGATGTATATTTGGCCAGTTTTTTTAACCTGCCAGAGCTCTAGGGGCATTTACTGTGGATGATACATCATAGTCATGAATTAATTAATGTTCTTAATGCTATGAAAAAAAAGAGATGGAGCCAACAAATACAATCTGCAAAATTATAACTATATGATAAATGGGTCATTCAGTGATTTTTATTAAATTAAATATATTCATGACAAAAGCCAACACTGCAATATTGACTGAATAATTTAATCTTGTCATCTTATAGAGTGGGTTGCAAAATAATAAATTGTTCAAGCTAAGTAAGTTATTGAATACTTTCAGACTCAAGAGAGTTGTGGGCTTAAAACCGACTCTTGCTACCTCATTCCTCAGAGTTGACAGATATTAGAGCATTCATAATAAACCTGCCATTAGAGGCACTCATCTTTCCTTTTTTCTTTCTCTGACAGAAAAATATCCATTTTTTGGCTGAAATATTATCTGTCAAGAGGCCAGATTTATGAGGACCAAACTAACTCAGCCCAAAATGTCTACTCAGAGTATATTTATTGGAAAATATTAAGACTTCCCTGACATTTCTTAAATTCCATTAACTAATGTAATAATAATGGGTAAACAGTAAACAACTCAAGACAGATTATCAAAGAGACATGGTTTGATCCCTGGGTCAGGAAGGTCTCCTGGAGAAGGAAATGGCAACCCACTCAGGTATTCTTGGCTGGAGAATCCCATGGACAGGAAAGCCTTGTGGGCAACAATCCGTGGGGTTGCAAAGAGTCAGGACACAACTGAAGCAACTTAGCATGGCAAGCAAAGTGAGTATAGTTAGAGGATTATAAATATAAAGATAAGAGTAGGGATTAAAGCATAGTTTTGGTTAGTTAGGCTGTGATTCAATTTCATCTGTTAGCAATCCCACATGGGAGCTAAGCCTTTCTATTGTTTTCATCAAATGAGGAAAGCACGATCTTAAATCATTCTGGATAGGAAGGAGACATAAAACATGAGCAGGCAATACAACATCAGGCAGGGAGTAAAACTAAATAACAGAAAACAAAAACATGTATCCCTGCAACTTTTACTGTCTAGTGCACTTTCTTATAACCTCCCAGAGCATCACAAGCACATGCAGGCTAGTTTGAAAACAGGCGGCATAATTCAGGGAGCCAAAATGCTGAATCCACCAACTATTCATTCTATACCTTTTTGAGAAATGTTTTCTCACTTAGTAGTTAAAAAAGAGGGAAAAAAAATAAACCAATAGAGCAACTATTCAGTGAGATGTTCTTTGCCAAAGCAGAAAGGTATGACTATAATATGTTTATACTTCGAAGTTTACTTAAAAACACAATGATCTAGAGCCAGTTATTAGTCACCCAGTGTGACTAATGTATTATATACAGATATAGGTAAACAACAAGGTCTTACTGTATAGCACAGGGAATTATATTTAATATCCTCCGATAAGTCATAATGGAAAATAATATAAAAAATAACATATATATATATATATATATACACACGTATATATGTGTGTGTGTGAATCACTTTGCTGTATAGCAGAAATTAATACAACATTGTGAGTCAACTATACTTCTATTTTTTTTAAACTAATACAATATTATAAAGTAATTAACCTCCAATTAAAGTAAATAAATTTATATAAAAATACATAAAAAATAATATAAATTTTAAAAGTCTCATTGATCAAGGCACTCCTTTTAGATTTTGAAAGATTTAGATGTTGTCTTGGCCAGTTTACTATATGCAAAATGTCATACTGGATGGCATAGACAATAGACATTTATTTCCAACAGTTTTGGAGGCTGGGAAGTCGAAGATCAAGGTGACCAGGTTTAGTCTGCTACCTGTCCTGTGGCTAGACCCCTTTTCTTTGTCCTTACAGGAGCTTTTCTTTGCATGCATATGGAAAGAGAGGGGGGACTCTGGTCTCTTCCTCTTCTGATAAGGACAGTAATCACATCCTAGGGGTCCCACTCTGACCACATCTCAACCTAGTCAACTCCCAAAGGCATTACCTCCTGATACCATCACACTGGGGGAGTCGGCTCTTCAACACATAAATTTTGGGGAAACACATTCCATTCATTACAGACACATTCCTGTGTATGTTTAAACATATTCAAGTTGAAGGACTCAGGGTGCTGACTTCTAACTATAATGCTGTAGTATTAACAAATCAGCAGTTGTGAGTGGCCTCAGAATACAGGCAGAGCAAACACTAATGAGCAAAGCTGTAGAACATCACACTCCTCAAGAGATTCAAGGACTAAAATATATAACCAAATAATCAAACATTATGTATCAAATATTTATATTGATGAGCAATGGATGCATATAAATTGCAATCTCTAAATGCTAATGCAAATAGTACTCTAATAATGGTTTATAAGCAACACGATAAACTTCTAAACTATCGTTAGTCCAAAAATTCTCTGCTGCTGCTTTTAGCAGCTCAGAAGCTACTTCCAAGTCAAAAGTTGCTTATCTATTCATGCATCGCAATGACAAGACAGTGACTAAACAACATGCATCACAATTGAGAACTAACCCAATTCTAATAATCTCCCCCTTTACTTTTTCTCCTAATAAGATTATTTTATTTGTTAAAAATATCATTAATATTGTTGCTACTATAGAGAAAGACAAATTATATTATTGGTGTTCAGTTGCTAAGTTGTGTTCGACTCTTTATGGCCCCATGAACTGCAGCATGACAGGCTTCCCTGTCCTTCACCATCTCCTGAAGTTAGCGCAAACTCATGTCCATTGAGTCGATGATGCCATCCAATCATCTTCTGTCGACCTCTTCTCTTCCTGCCCTAATCTTTTCCAGCATCAGGGTCTTTTCCAGTGAGTCAGTTCTTTACATCAGGTGGCCAAAGTGTTGAAGCTTCAGCTTCAGTATCATTCCTTCCAGTGAATATTCAGGGATGATTTCCTTTAGGATTCACTGGTTTGATTTCCTTGCTGTCCTTTGCTTTTGCTTCTAATAGGATTATTTTATTTTTTAAAAATGTTATTAACATTAAACTTACTATAAAGACAAACTATATTAGCTAAATCAAAAAATCAGAGTACATGGGAATGGGTTGAAGGATTACAAGTATCTGTTCAAAGCTATTAGGTATGTGTAAGTCCATAAACTCTTGAGTTGATATGACACCCTATTTCCAACTCCTCTGACAAATTATTTTCCAGAGAGGCATTGGAAAGATCTATTTTTATGCATCCAGTAAGAAAAACAACCTGTGAAATAAAAAGCAATAATAATTGCAAAAATAAAGGCAAAAATAATAAAAATAAAGTCGCTCAGTTGTGACTAACTATTTATGACCCCATGGACTATACAGTCCACGGAATTCTCCAGGTCAAAATACTGGAGTGGGTAGACTATACCTTTTCCAGGGGATATTCCCGACCCAGGAATCAGACCAGGGTTTCCTGCACTGCAGGCGGATTATTTACCAACTGACCTATCAGGGGAAGCCCATAAAAGGCAATAATATTTGCCCTATGCATACACATATGGATTGTAATTTGATCCACTGGATAATTAGTTTTTAGACCTTATGTTAAGCATAGAATACAATTAGTAAATTACACAAACCATAATGAATTGTCACCAAATGTAAACTCCTCTGTCACTGAAACTCGTATCAGTACAGCCAATTCCTAACATCCCCAAAGCTCTCCTCCATTTTCCTATACCTCTAAGGCAACCACTATCTTAATTTCATGCAGGAAGGTTAGTTTATTAATTTTGAACCTTATACAAATGGAAGCATACATTACGTGCACTACAGAGAAATGTAGTAAGATGTGTATTGTAAATATGCTAGTAAATGTTCTAGTTTTATGACATTAGAGTAAACATGGTCTTTTCATGAAACAACCAGATTTAGACACACTGAAAATTTTATCCCTGGGGAAAAGGAAAAAAAAAAAAAAAAAAGGAGGGAACATGTAGCAAAATAGCAGAAACATTCTAAATTGTCATCAAGAGTGATAAAATAATGGTGATTTGTTTTTATCCTAAGAAATACAGTGTGTGCTTATTCGGTCAGTCATGTCCATGTCCAAATCTTTGCAACCCCATGGACTATAACCAGCCAGACTCCTCTGTCCATGGCGATTCTCCAGGTAGGAAAAGTGGAGTGGGTTTCCACGCACTCCTCCAGGGGATCTTCCCAACCCAGGTCTCCCACTTTGCAGATGGAATGTTTATCAACTGAGCCACAAGGGAATGCTTATTTATGGGGTGAAAAACCACTAAATGAAAAGATAATAAATGTTTGCTGTGATATTATCCCAAATGAATGGAGCCTATACCTAAGAGAAATATTCTTGTGCTGCCTCTTTAAACAAGCTTCATTTAATTCTGGACAGAAAATTTAGCTTCATAGGTTACAATTGATATATAATATTAAAGTTTTCCATGAGACAATTAATCATCCCCACTGAAAAATCTTAGCATCTTACTTTTTCTCTTACCTTATCTTGCCTTACAACAAGTCTTTCCTCGACTTACAGGGAGGAAAAAAGCTTAAAGACCATGTTCTTACTCCAAAGAGGCTGGCAAATTTCAGTAGTTCATAGTCCTCATATTTATCATTTGTATGTACTGTAGTAAATTGCATCCTCACTACATAATTGCAGTGACCAGGTTACATAATTGTGTAACCTGGTTATACAAGATGGAGGAATAGAAGAACCTGTGCTCATTTTCTCCTATGAGAACTCCAAAACTACAACTCACTGCTGAACAACCATCGACAAGAAAATGTTGGATCTCACCAAAAAAAGATACCTCATGTCCAAGGGCAAAGGAGAAGCTCCAGCAAGATGAATAGTAGGGGTAAAGTCACATTTAGAAACAAACCCCATACCCACTACAGACGCTCAGAGGGCTCAAACAAAACCTTTTGTGCACCAGGACCCAGATACCCCACAGAGACAGAGCCAGACCTGTGTTTGAGCCTCCTACAGAGGTTACAGGTCAGCAGCAGCCTGCCATGGGGGCAAGGGCTCTGGGTGCAGCAGACCTGTGGCATAAGCCCTCTTGGAGGAGGTCGCCATTAACTCTACCAAACAGACAAGCCACAAACTGCAGAATAATTATACCAAGGAAATTCTCACACTGTTAAGAAAGTTCTAGGACCCACAACAGATTTGCCAAACTGGGAATCTGGCAAAGGGACTGAGAACCCCAGGGAATTTGACTTTGCAGATCAGTGCAATTTGATTACAGAACTTGCACAGAACTGGGGTAACAGACTCGTAAAGGGCACAAACAAAACCCTGTGTGCACCAGGATGCAGAAGAAAGGAGCCATGATCCCACAAGAGACAGGCCCAGACTTGAAAGACTCTGTCCGGGTCAGACTTTCTGTCCAGGGGTCTATTGTGGAGGCGTGGGTCAGCAGTGGACTGCTGCAGGGTCCTAAGCACTGAGTGCAACAGTGCATCATGGGATCTTTTGAAGGAGGTTACCATTATCTTCATTACCTCCACCATAGTTTGGTCTCCAGTCAAACAACAGGGAGGGAACACAACTCCATCCATCAACAGAAAACTGGATTAAAGATTTACTGAGCATGGCCCTGCCCATAGGAATAAGACCCAGTTTCCCCTACATCAGTCTCTTCCATTAGGAAGCTTCCATAATCCTCTTATACTTATCCATCAGGGGGATGACAGAAAGAAAGTCACAATCACAGGGAACTAATCAAACTGATCACATGGACCACAAGCTTGTCTAACTCAATGAAACTATGAGCCACGCCATGTAGGGCCACGCAAGATGGATGGGTCATGGTGGAGAGTTCTGACAAAATGTGGTCCACTGGAGAAGGGAATGGCAAACCACTTCAATATTCTTGCCTTGAGAACCCCATGAACAGTATGAAAAGGCAAAAAGACAGGATACCCCAGGCTGGCAGGTACCCAATAAGACACTGGAGATCAATGGAGAAATAACTCCAGAAAGAATGAGGAGACAGAGCCAAAGGGAAAACAACACCCAATTGTGATGTGACTGGTGACAGAAGAAAGGTCCAATGCTGTAAAGAGCAATATTGCATAGGAACCTGGAATGTTAGGTCCATGAATCAAGGCAAATTGGAAGTGGTCAAACAGGAGATGGCAAGAGTGAACATCAACATTTTCAGGAATCAGTGAAGTAAAATGGACTGGAATGGGTGAATTTAATTCAGACGACCATTATGTCTACTAATATGGGCAAGAATCCCTTTGAAGAAATGGAGAAGCCCTCACTGTCAACAAAAGAGCCCAAAATGTAGTACTTGGGTGCAATCTCAAAAATAACAGAATGATCTCTGTTCGTTTCCAAAGCAAACCATTCAGTATCACAGTAATCCAAGTCTAGGCCCCAAACAGTAATGCTGGAGAAGCTGAAGCTGAACAGTACTATGAAGACCAACAAGACATTCTAGAAGTAACATCCAAAAGGTACGTCCTTTTCCTCATAGGGGAATGGAATGCAAAAGTAAGAAGTCAAGAGATACCTGGAATAACAGGCATTTTTGGCCTTGAATTACAAAATAAAGCAGGGCAGAGGCTAACAGAGTTTTGCCCAGACAACACACTGGTCATAGCAAAGATCTGCTTCCAAAAACACAAGAGAATACTTTATACATGGACATAACCAGATGGTCAATACTGAAATAGATTGATTATATTCTTTGACCCAAAGATGAAAAAGCTCTATGCTGCTGCTGCTGCTGCTAAGTCACGACAGTTGTATCCGACTCTGTGAGACCCCATAGACGGCACCCCACCAGGCTCCTCTGTCCCTGGGATTCTCCAGGCAAGAACACTGCAGTGGGTTGCCATTTCCTTTTCCAAGGCATGAAAGTGAACATTGAAAGTGAAGTCCCTCAGTCGTGTCTGACTCATAGCGACCCCATGGACTGTAGCCTACAAGGCTCCTCCATCCGTGGGATTTCCCAGGCAAGAGTACTGGAGTGAGGGGACATTGCCTTCTCCAGAAAAAGTTCTATACAGTCAGCAAAAACAAGACTGGGAGCTGGCTCTGGTACAGCACATGAACCCCTCCATGCAAAATTCATACTTAAATTGAAGACAGTAGGAACAACTACTAACCATTCAGTTCAGTTCAGTTCAGACGCTCCGTTGTGTCCAACTATTTGCAACTCAATGAATCGCAGCACGCCAGGCCTCCCTGTCCATCACCAACTCCCGGAGTTCACTCAAACTCATGTCCATTGAGTCGGTGATGCCATCAGGCCATCTCATCCTCTGTCGTCCCCTTCTCCTGCCCCCAGCGCCTCCCAGCATCAGAGTCTTTTCCAATGAGTCAATTCTTCCTTATGAGGTGGCCACAGTATTGGAGTTTCAGCTTTAGCATCAGTCCTTCCAAAGAACTCCCAGGACCGATCTCCTTTAGAATGGACTGGTTGGATCTTCTTTCAGTCCAAGGGACTCTCAAGAATCTTCAACACCACAGTTCAAAAGCATCAATCCATCGGTGCTCAGGTTTCTTCACAGTCCTAATTTCACATGCATACATGACCACTGGAAAAACCAAAGCCTTGACTAGACAGACCTTTGTTGGCAAAGTAATGTCTCTGCTTTTGAATATGCTATCTAGGTTGGTCATAACTTTCCTTCCAAGGAGTAAGTGTCTTTTAATTTCATGGCTGCAATCACCATCTGCAGTGATTTGGGAGCCCCCAAAATAAAGTCTGACACTGTTTCCACTGTTTCCCTATCTATTTCTCTATTTCCCATGAATGATGGGACCAGATGCCATGATCTTAGCTTTCTGAATATTGAGCTTTAAGCCAACTTTTTCACTCTCCTCTTTCACTTTCATCAAGAGGCTTTTCAGTTCCTCTTCACTTTCTGCCATAAGGGTGGTGTCATCTGCATATCTGAGGTTATTGATATTTCTCCCAGCAATCTTGATTCCAGCTTGTGCTTCTTCCAGTCCAGCATTTCTCATGATGTACTCTGCATAGAAGTTAAATAAGCAAGGTGACAATAGTACATCAAAGCCTTGATGTACTCCTTTTCCTATCTGGAACCAGTCTGTTGTTCCATGTCCAGTTCTAACTGTTGCTTCCTGACCTGTATGGAGGTTTCTCAAGAGGCAGGTCAGGGGGTCTGTATTCCCATCTCTTTCAGAATTTTCCACAGTTTATTGTGATCCACACAGTCAACAGCTTTGGCATAGTCAATAAGCTGAAATAGATGTTTTCCTGGAACTCTCTTGCATTTTCCATGATTCATCAGATATTGGCAATTTGATCTCTGGTTCCTCTGCCTTTTCTAAAACCAGCTCTAACATCTGGAATTTCATGGTTCACGTATTGCTGAAGCCTGGCTTAGAGAATTTTGAGCATTACTTTACTAACGTGTGAGATGAGTGCAATTGTGTGGTAGTTTGAGCATTCTTTGGCATTGCCTTTCCTTGGAATTGGAATGAAAACTGATCTTTTCCAGTCCTGTGGCCACTGCTGAGTTTTCCAAATTTGCTGGCATACTGAGTGCAGCACTTTCACAGCATCATCTTTCAGGATTTGAAAGAGCTCCACTGGAATTCCATTACCTCCACTAGCTTCATTCATAGTCATGCTTTCTAAGTCCCACTTGACTTCACATACCAGGATGTCTGGCTCTAGGTGAGTGATCACTCCATTGTGATTACCTGGGTCGTGAAGATCTTTTTTGTATAGTTCTTCTGTGTATTCTTGCCACCTCTTCTTAATATCTTCTGTTAGGTCCATACCATTTCTGTCCTTTATCAAGCCCATCTTTGCATGAAATGTTCCCTTGGTATCTCTAATTTTCTTGAAGAGATCTCTAGTCTTTCCCATTCTGTTGTTTTTCTGTATTTCTTTGCATTGATTGCTGAGGAAGGCTTTCTTATCTCTCCTTGTTATTCTTTGGAACTCTGCATTCAGATGCTTATATCTTTCCTTTTCTCCTTTGCTTTTCACTTCTCTTCTTTTCACAGCTATTTGTAAGGCCTCCCCAGGCAGCCATTTTGCTTTTTTGCATTTCTTTTCCATGGGGCTGGTCTTGATCCCTGTCTCCTGTTCAATGTCACGAACCTCAGTCCATAGTTCATCAGGCACTCTGTCTATCAGATCTAGTCCCTTAAATCTATTTCTCACTTCCAGTGTATAATCATAAAGGATCTGATTTAGGTCGTACTTGAATGGTCTAGTGGTTTTCCCTACTTTCTTCAATTTAAGTCTAAATTTGGCAATAAGGAGTTCATGATCTGAGCCACAGTCAGCTCCTGGTCTTGTTTTTGCTGACTGTATAGAGCTTCTCCATCTTTGGCTGCAAAGAATATAATCAATCTGATTTCAGTTTTGACCATCTGGTGATGTCCATGTGTAGAGTCTTCTCTTGTGTTGTTGGAAAAGGGTGTTTGCTATGACCAGTGTGTTCTCTTGGCAAAACTCTATTAGCCTTTGCCCTGCTTCACTCTGTATTCCAAGGCCAAATTTGCCTGTTACCCCAGGTGTTTCTTGACTTCCTACTTTTGCATTCCAGTCCCCTAAAATGAAAAGGATATCTTTTTTGGGTGTTAGTTCTAAAAGGTCTTGTAGGTCTTCATAGAACCACTTAACTTCAGCTTCTTCAGCGTTACTGGTTGGGCATCAACTGGCATTACTCTGATATTGAATAGTTTGCCTTGGAAATGAATAGAGATCATGTTGTCGTTTTTGAGATTGCATCCAAGTACTGCATTTCAGACTCTTTTGTTGACCATGATGGCTACTTCATTTCTTCTAAGGGATTCTTTTCCACAGTAGTAGATATAATGGTCATCTGAGTTAAATTCACCCATTCCAGTCCATTTTAGTTCGCTGATTCCTAGAATGTCGACATTCACTCTTGCTATCTCCTGTTTGACCGCTTCCAATTTGCCTTGATTCATGGACCTAATATTCCAGGTTCTTATGCAATATTGCTCTTTACTGCATCAGACCTTGCTTCTATCACCAGTCACATCTACGGCTGGGTATTGTTTTTGCTTTGGCTTCATCCCTTCATTCTTTCTAGAGTTATTTCTCCACTGATCTCCTGTAGCATATTGGGCTCCTACCAACCCGCGGAGTTCCTCTTTCAGTACCCTATCATTTTGCCTTTTCATACTGTTCATGGGGTTCTCAAGGGAAGAATACGAAGTGGTTTGCCATCCCCTTCTCCAGAGGACCACATTCTGTCAGACCTCTCCACCATGACCCATGCATCTTTGGTGGCCCCACATGGCATGGCTTAGTTTCACTGAGCTAGAGAAGGCTGTGGTCCATGTGATTAGACTGACTAGTTTTCTGTGATTATGGTTTCAGTGTGTCTTCCCTCTGATACCCTCTTGCAAAACCTACCATCTTACTTGGGTTTCTCTTACAGTGAACGTGGGGTATGCCTTCACGGCTGCTCCAGCAAAGCGCAGCCACTGCTCTTTACCTTGGACAAGGGGTATCTCCTCACAGCCACCCCTCCTGACCTTGAATGTGGAGTAGTTCCTCTCGGCCCCCCTGTGCCCGCCCAGCCACCACTCCTTGGACGTGGGGTTGCTCCTCTCAGCCATCGCCTCTGACTTCGTGCGTGGGATAGCTCCTCACTAGACCATTCAGATATAAATTCAATCAAATCCCTTATGATTAAACAGTGGAAGTGACAAACAGATTCAAGGGATTAGATCTGATAGACAAGAGTGCGTGAAGAACTATGGATGGAGGTTTGTGACATTGTACCGCAGGCAGTGATCAAGACCACCCCCAAGAAAAAGAAATGATAAAAGGCAAAATGGCTGTTGGAAGAGGCCTTACAAATAGCTATGAAATGAAGAGAAGTGAAAGGCAAAGGAGAAAAAGAAAGATATACCCATTTGAATGCAGAGTTCCAAAGAATAGCAAGGAGAGATAAGAAAGCCTTCCTCAGTGATCAGTGCAAAGAAACAGAAGAAAAGAACGGAATGGGAAAAACTAGAGATCTCGTCGAGAAAATGAAGGAGGCCAGGGGAACATTTCATGCAAAGATGGGCTCAAAAAAGGACAGAAGTGGTATGGACCTAACAGAAGCAGAAGATATTAAGAAGAGGAGACAAGAATACACAGAAGAACTGTACAAAAAAGATCTTCATGACCCAAGTAACCACAATGGTGTGATCACTCACCTAGAGCCTGACATCCTGGAATGAGAAGTCAAGTGGGCCTTAGGAAAAGTGAAAGTGAAAGTGAAGTCGCTCAGTCATGTCTGACTCTTTGTGACCCATGGACTGTAGCCTACCAGGCTCCTCTGTCTATGGGATTTTCCAGGCAATAGTACTAGAGTGGATTGCCATTTCCTTCTCCCAAGGATCTTCCCAACCCAGGGACTGAACCCAGGTCTCCTGCATTGCAGACTGACACTTTACCGTCTGAGCCACCAGGGAAGTCCCTGGTGGGCCTTAGGAAGCATCACTACAAACAAAGCTAGCGGAGGTGAATTCCAGTGGTGCACTCAATATGCCAGCAAATGTGGAAAACTCAGCAGTGACCACAGGACTGGAAAATGTTAGTCTTCACTGAAATCCTAAAGAAAGGCAATGCCAAAGATTGTTTAAGCTACCACACAATTGTACTCATCTCACACATCAGAGAAGTAATGCTCAAAATTCTCCAAGACAGGCTTCAACAGTATGTGAACCATGAACTTCCAGATATTCAAGCTGGGTTTAGAAAAGGCAGAGGAACAAGAGATCAAATTCCCAACATCTCTTGGATCATAGAAAAAGCAAGAGAGTTCCAGAAAAACAGTTTTTTCTTTATTGATTACGCCAAAGCTTTTGACTATGTGGATCATAACAAAATGTGGAAACTTCTTAAAGAGATAGAACTACCAGACAAGCTTACCTGCCTCCTGAGAAATGTGTATGCAGGCCAAGAAGCAACAGTTAGAACTGGACATGGAATAACAGACTGGTTCCAAATTTGGAAAGGAGTACATCAAGGCTGTATATTGTCACCCTGCTTATTTAACTTATATGCGGAGTACATTGTGCAAAATGCCAGACTGGATGATGCCCAATCTGGAATCAAGATTCCTGGAAGAAATGTCAATAACCTCAGATACACTGATGACACCACCGTTATGGCAGAAAGTGAAGAGGAACTAAAGAGCCGCTTGATGAAAGTGAAAGAGGAGAGTGACAAGGCTGACTTAAAACTCAACATTAAAAAACTAAGACCATGGCATTTGGTCTCATCACTTCATGGCAAACAGATGGGTAAACAGTGGAACCAGTGACAGACTTTATTTTTTTGGTCTCCAAATTCACTATAGATGGTCACTACAACCATGAAATTAAAAGATGCTTGTTCCCTGTAAGAAAAGCTATGATCAACCTTAACAGCATATTAAAAAACAGAGATATTACGTTTCTACAAAGGTCCATCTAGTCAAAGGTTTTTTTTTTTTTTTTGTTTGTTTGTTTTTTTTCCAGTAGTCATGTGTGGATATGAGAGTTGGACCATGAAGAGAGCTGAGTGCTGAAGAATTGATGCTTTTGACGTGTGGTGCTGGACAGGACTCTTGAGAGTTCCTTGGACTGTAAGGAGATCAAACCAATCAATCTTCAAGGAAATCAGTCCTGAATATTTATTGGAAGGACTGATTCTGGAGCTGAAACTCCAATACTTTGGTCAACTGATGCAAAGAAACAGACTCATTGGAAAAGACCCTAATGCTTGGAAAGATTGAAGCAGGAGAAGGGGATGGCAGAGGATGAGATGGTTGGATTGTATCACCAATTTAATGGACATGAGCTTGACTAAGCTCTGGGAGTTTGTGTTGAACAGGGAAGTCTGGTGTGCTGTAGTCCATGGCTTCGCAAAGAGTTCGACATGCCTGAGAGATTGACCTGAACTACGTGTTCAACTTCTTCACAGACAGAAGAATTAAAATTCTCTTATTTTATGTTTATGGTAAAATTGTCTATCTACTTTAAGGTATTCTAGTTTATTTTTGAAAGGAAATGGATACATTAAAACATAGGAACACTGTTGATGCAATTTAGTTGTTAACAAAGTGCAAGAAATGCACTGCAGCTATGAAAATGAGCCATATTGTCACATACTTCAGTGTGAAAGAGTCATGCAGTCATAATATTGAGTGAAAGAAAATTTGAGTATATGATAAGATTCTGTTTACATCTCATAAATGGACAAAAATATTCAATATTGATAGAAGTCCAACAATGGTAATTCTTATAAAAAACACTAGAAGGAAGCATGTAAGAGGCTTCTGGGATATTATTAAGGGTTTATTTCTTCACCTGCCTTGTGCTTTTATGGGTATGTTTACTGTGAAAGTCCACCAAGGTAAACATTCAGAACGTATGCCACTTTCCATATCTCTGCTATACTTCAATACAAGAGACTTGCTTTTAAAAAAGAAAGACACAAAATCAAAATTTTTAAAGAGTGAATAAGATGAGAATATGAAAGTGAGCTTACTGAAATGAAAATGAACAAACATTTAATATACTAGCTTTATATATTGGGTTTCCCTGGTGACTCAGTGGTAAAGAATCTGCTTGCCAATGCAGCAGACACAGGCTTAATCCCTGGGCCAGGGAGATCCCCTGCAGTAGGAAATGGCAACCCATTCTAGTGTTCTTGCCTGGGAAATCTCATGGACAGAGAAGCTGGCAGGCCAAAGTCCATGGGGTCACAAAAAGAATTGGCCATGACTTAGCAACTAAACAATAACAACAACATCATTATATATCATTAAAGGAACAAAAATATAGAATTTGAAAATATGAAATGAAACCATCAAGATACAAGATGTAAATTTGTATCTAACTGCTAACTGAAACTATATCATATTCCACAAACAACACAGAAGGATAATGCTAGCTCAGACCTTAGTTCAGTTTCTAAGCATTAAATACAAAGTAAACCATTTTAGAAACAGACAAAATTTCCAAGTTATATAAATATGGATCCTCTAGTCTTGTCTGCCTGGGTCAGTACCAGCCATGCTGTTGTCCTGGTCTGGTTTTAACACTACCTCCTTTATTCTCAGCGGTGTCTCAATTCGCACCATGAATTATACAGTTACTCTTACCTATAATAGGTGACAAACTACCTTTAGACATTTCCAGACTGACCTTCATATCTACAGGCATTAAGGGTACATATGCATTGGTGCTCAATCTCCAAGTGTTCTCAGAAAAATAGTCAACACGCACGAAGTGACATATGGGAACAATAGTCTGATTTCGGCTAAATCACTCTTAAATTTGTTTGCATTCTTCCATATGGCTATGACTCTGAGTCACCTCACCTCATCCTTTCTGCCTTCCCCAACGCTAGGGACCCCAGGGTGTCACTCTGAAGAATGCCTTCTTTCTGTGTGGTGTTCTATCCATGCAAAGAGCATGCATAACCTGAGAAGAAAGCAGAATCGAATTCCCATGAGTGGTGTTTTCTACTTTTCCCTCTTTTGTGAATGCTATGTTCAGTTGCCCTCATGACAGAAACTAGAAATGTAAGCATAAAGTCATCAAAAGGTGACTTTTCTAATCTTATTTTGGAAGGTACCATGTAATGGAAATTGACATCCTTAGAGACTGCAAGGAAATCAAATCAGTCCATCCTGAAGGAAATCAACCCTGAATATTCAGTGGAAGGACTGATGCTGAAGGTGAAGCTCCAATACTTTGGCCACCTGATATGAAGAACCAACTCATTGGAAAAGACCCTGGTGCTGGAAAAGACTGAAGGGAGGAAGAGAATAGGGCGACAGAGGATGAGATGGTTAGATAGCATCACTGACTTGGACTCAATGGGCATGAGTTTGAGCAAACTCCCTGAGACACTGGAGAAGAGAGGAGTCATGGGGTCTCAAAGAGTTGGACAGGACTTAGTGACTGAACAGCAACAAATCCTCAGAGAATAGAGTTCAGCAAAGGGAATAAAGATCTTGATATCAGGAAAGAATAAGTGTGTCAGTAGCTAGAAGGAACGGTAAATAAAGTGGCTGCAGCTTCCACAGAAAAACGTTAACATGGAAACACTCGCGTGCAGAGTTGGGAGAATTCATGGTACTGCTCCTTTTGTGGCAAGCTGCCTGATTTCTATTCCAGCTTTCTTACTTATGAACAGTGTGATCTTGGAAATATCATGGAATATCTCTGCTCATCAGTACCCTCACTTGTAAAGCAGGGATGGAAGTAGTAGAATCAACCTCATAGGATTTGGGTGAGTTAATATATGTAAAGCACTCAGAAGAAATGTTGGCGGTAGTTATTTGCTAAATAGATACCAGCAATCCTAGGGCTACATCTATGACTGACTTAAGAAAAATGAGAATAAAGATTCCCAAATTATGAGACAGAAGTAAATTTGAAGCCAATGAGTTTGGAGGCATCCTAGATCTTAATCCAATAAAGATGATGCTGCTTCCTCATTTCATAAGTTCTGATCCTAGGAGAAATATTCAAGTGTGAGCACATGGGCATTATCTGTGAGAAACTGACGCTGGAGGTTGTGGCAGAAACTGTGAGGCCGAGAGGCTCAGAAACGCAGTCTCTGGCAACTTTATTCCCAAAGTCCTGAAGGTGGGAATAGTCACATCCAAGGCAAACTTTCTGCTCACATCCCAGTGGGCAAATCTAGCAAATGGTCGTATCTAACCTCAAAGGAAGCTAGACGTTGTGATCTCTCCCTGGGTATCAGGGTTGTCCCATAAAATCTCGGACAGTACACGCGAGGATGGGCTGAACTATCACTTAGCTCTGAGTGCCAGGCATCCAGAAGTGTGACTGTATGTTGTCTGTGAGTGTAAATACTGCAGAAATGGCAACCCCTGAAATGTCAGACTCTTAGGTGCTTGGGTATTAATACATTTCATGGCACCTGAAATAGGATGGACCCCCCACCCACCCCAGCCTATCACCCGAGCTGTTGCTGGTTAGTGCTGCACATTGTTGCCAGTATTGCCCAGAGGCTTTATAAATTTGCTTTAATTTGTTGTTGTTAAGTCACTAACTCATGTCCAACTCTTGCAACTCCATGGCCTAGGGCCCACCAGGCTTCTCTGTCCATGGGATTTCTCAGGTGAGAATACTGGAGTGGGTTGCCAGTCCCTTCTCCTGGAGATCTTCCTGACCCAGGGATCGAAACTGTCTCCTACGCTGCAGGCAGATTCTTTTACCACTGAGTCATCAGAAATCAGGCCCTAAATCTTCATTTCCTTGTATTGTTTGCCAAATTTAAAAGATATACTTTAAAGAAATTGTTTTATACATTACTAGCAAGGTTTTACTTTTAGAGAAAAATATGGCTCTCTGGACTATAGGTACAGAATGCAAAGATGTAACATTAATGAAATGCTGATGTATCCTAAATAAGATGAGAAAGCATTGTTCAACTATTCACTACGAAAACCAGCAACAACAGTTCACATGCTTCTCTGCTATCTGAAAGCAGATACATATTTGCTATTTCTCTTTAGGAAGCAGTCCTAGGCTACCACACAATGGCTGATTCTTCAAGAGAAAGTGAATAAGAAGCTGTCTGGGTGAATGTATTGGGGAGAGGCAAGGCTGGGGTACAGAGTCAGTCAGGAGGTTGACTTCCTCAATCAGGTTAATTTACACTTCCAGAGATTAAAGCAATATATCATGTAATTGAAAAGTTATATAAAATGTTCTTCCAAAATAATTTGGATGTGAAAGAGTAATCATGTTAAAGCTAGGAATGTGGCAAGGTGTTAAAGGTGGAAGTGTTCATTTGCATTTCAGATTGAGGTATATTAAGAGCCTAGATAGCTTTTAATGTAGTTTCATCATTTTTTTTAAAAACTGGCACTCTTTCAGGTAGAATAAATGAGCATCTCATGTGCACCCAGGAGTATCCAGAGAGAAGCAATTAAGTGGATGGAGTATCAGGTTGAGCAGCATATTCTTAGTAGAGAACATTTTGATAAATGTCAAGCTTCCTGATTCACTAATACTCTATCCCCAGTCACCAGATGCTTAGAAAGTAGAGATTCTGGAAATATGGACAGCACTTATAGGGGGGTCAATAAATCAAAACACCCTTCATAATAACCTTTTTTTTTTAAAGACAAAGTTATTAAACTTTGCATATGTGTATGCAATAAGGTAGAAAATGTAGACAGACTCATGCTAATAGGTTATAAGAGAATCAACTTGATTTTTTGGTCTTTGGTATAAATACCCAAAATGCATTAAATCCTTAAGTAAAGAAAGAAAGAAACATAAGAAAATTAGAGTTGGAATGCTGAGGAGAGAGAGAGACTAATTTGGGCCTTTCTATTATTAAATTGCATTCTGGTGATATAAATCAACAAGTGAGATATTCAGGCAAGATCTCCCAATAAAGACTATTAAATTTCTAAAGACTTTTCAGAATACTATGCAAAATATAGATATTTAGTTTAATTATATATCTTGAATTATGTCAGACATTGTAAGAAAATTTTAGTTTGGAGTACTTCTCTTACATTTTGAAAATTTCAAATATTAAAATGTATATGTAATTCTGTTGAAGAGTAAATACATATTAAGAACTGATGAGCCTCTTGATGAAAGTGAAATAGGAAAGTGAAAAAGCTAGCTTAAAACACAACATTCAAAAAACTAAGATCATGACATCCAGTACCATCACTTTATGGCAAATAGATGGGGAAACAATGTAAACAATGACAGACTTTATTTTGGGGGACCTCCAAAATCACTGCAGATGGTGACTGCAGCCATGAAATTAAAAGGCTCTTGCCCTTTGAAAGAAAATCTATGACCAACCTAGACAGCATACTAAAAAGCAGAGATATTACTTTGCTGACAAAGGTCCATCTAGTCAAAGCTATGGTTTCTGCAGTAGTCATGTATAGATGTAAGAGTTGGACTATAAAGAAAGCTGAGCACCAAAGAATTGATGCTTTTGAACATCAAAATGATGCTTTTTGATGTTGGAGAAGACTCCTGAGGGTTCCTTGGACTGAAAGGATGTCAAACCAGTCAATCCTAAAGAAAATCAACCTGTAATATTCATTGGGAGGACTGATGCTGAAGCTGAAGCTCCAATCCTTTGGCCACATGATATGAAGAGCTTTCTCATTGGAAAAGACCTTGATGCTGGGAAAGATTGAAGGCAGGAGGAGAAGGGGATGACTGAGGATGAGATGGTTGGATGGCATCACTGACTCAATGCACATGAGTCTGAGCAAGCTCCAGGAGTTTGTGTTGGACAGGGACTGGCGTGCTGCAGTCCATGGGGTTGCAAAGAGCTGGACGCAACTGTGAGACTGAACTGAATTGAACTGAATGTCTCAAAAGCATGTACTTCTCCTTAATTAATCTAAACTATCATCTTTATTCATGAAATTTGCAAGGGATTGCTGAATTTACATAGTTTTGTGGCTATTGTTGTTTAACAGGGAGAACAGTTTTGAACGCTAGAATTTTATACATGAACTCGTACGATTAGGCTGTATTGAGGAGTGTCCAATTTTTTGCTACCCCATGGTCTGTAGTCCACCAGGCTCCTCTGTCCGTGGGATTTCCCAGGTGAGAATACTGGAATGGTTTGTCATTTCTTTCTCCAGGGGGTCATCCTGACCCAGATAAAATCTGTATCTCCTGCACCTTCTGCACTGGCAGGTGGATTTTTCACCACTTGAGCCACCAGGCATTCATGAAATGATAGTGTGACAAAATGATATAGAAGCTTTTGAACAATTAATATAACTGTATTAATTAACATATATGGTATTTTGAAGTCCCGAGAAAGGGAAACAAATGATGAACTTGGTGATGACAAGGCTGGTGCCAGGGTGTCATGGAAGTTAGCATTGGGAGACACTCTTTCATGGGTCTTGTGTACTCCTCCATGTTTTGCTAGGCTGCCCAGAAGGCAAGGAAGTGACTCATCTTTTTTTTAGGCTATTTCCCTAAGGTGTGTTTTTTTGGCAAGCAACTTTGATGGATGAGGTGACTTTTCCCATCGTTCAAAAGGCCTGTCTGATTCTATTATAGCCACTAATAAGGCTCAGGTGTTACTCTCCTGAACTGCAACCTATTACCAGAGCCCATCTTGGACCACCTGAACTGCTCGGGGGTAACAGGGACATAGGAATGGACGCGGCCACCCTGGTCCTCTGGCGCCTGCGTTTGCTTTGAGTAGTTTTAGTCCTTGATCTGCAGTCTAAGGGTCTCGTGTCTTTTCCCAATATCGGTAGAACTATGACAGTCTTATTTGTCAGCTTGCAGTAAAGTAAAATCTTAAACCCTTCATAGTTCTTGACAGTTAGAAATGGACGTAAAACCAAATCTACCACTTCAGTGAATTTTGCAAGAATGAGCAATTAGTGAGACGCTGAGTGAGAAGTCGGGGGGATCTGCCAATGGGTGAGCCTGGGAAAACTGGGATAATGAGAGCTCTTATGTATGGAGGGAGACTGAAAATTTAACAGTTTCAGAGGTACACACAGTCAGTGCTTCGGAGTTTGCAGATATATAATTTTAGCATTCCCTATAATGAATCATCTGTAGTGGAGAATATAAAGATGCGGTCAAAGGCTCAAAAGTGTGAAAATTATGTAAAATACTGTGATGGGAAGCATGTGAGAGCCCATCTATGTTCTAATTAACCTACCTGAACACCCTGACCACTGACAATACATTTACTGTCTTCTCTGATACATATTCAGAGATGTTGGACTGTAAGGTGGACTACTATTTTTATGTTTTCTCTATGACCTAAGCAGCAATTTTTCACTCATATTTCACACTTCTGGATATACTTTAACTTCTCAATATGTAAAAATGAATTGTCTGTATCACATTTAATTGACTTGATTTAGCTTATATAGAAACCAGCTGACGACCACTAGGTGCTGAAGTACAAATTTTGACACCAGAATGCTTCCTTCACTTGTTCTCTTGGGTGCAGCAAGAAAATGGACTGTTAAGTGGTTTTCATATACTCTATCTGAAGAGAGAAGTTTGAGCTAATTCACGTGCCTTGGAGAGTAGTTAGCAATCTATGTGCTCTAAGTTTGAACCTTGATTAAAGCTGGCAGGGAATTGATGCCACTAATGGCCAGTTAATTAGGGGAATCAAACAGTCCTTAAAGGAGATGTGAAGTATGTGATATCATTAATCTGAAATGCAGTTCCCTAACTTTATCCTTATTAAATAGATCTAGTCTTTTCTTCCATCCTTTGGTATGTGCAGTTTTAATTATCACCCTGCATATCTTTCAGGACAAAGAGCAAAGCTGAAAAATGTAATTTACCTTGAAGAAGGAAATGGCAACTCACTCCAGTTTTCTTGCCTGGACAATCCCATAGACAGAGGAGCCTGGCGGGCTACAGTCAATGGGATTGCAAAGAGTTGGGGGCATGACTGGGAGACTAAACCACAAGAAAAATATCTTTCAGGACAATGAGTAAAGCTGGAAAATGCAATTTAACTCAGCTGTCTTCAGAAAGAGGAACTACCAGAAGTTGTGCTTACATATTTTGTCAATTTGTCAAAGACATCACTTTGCCAACAAAGGTCCAAATAGTCAAACTGTTGTTTTTCCAGTAGTCATGTACGGATGTGAGAATTGAAACATAAAAAAAAGCTGAGCACCAAGGAATTCATGCTTTCAAATTATGGGGCTAGAGAAGACTCCTAAGAGTCCCTTGGACTGCAAGATCAAACCAGTCCATCCTAAAGGAGATCAACCCTGAATATTCACTGGAAGGACTGATACTGAAATTGAAGCTCCAATACTTTGGCCACCTGATGTGAAGAGCAGACTCATTGGAAAAGACCCTGGTGCTGGGAAAGATTAAGAGCAGGAGGAAAAGCGGGCAACAGAGAATGAGATAGTTGGATTGTAGCACCAACTCACTGGACATGCGTTTGAGCAAGATCTGAGAGGCAGTGGAGGACAGGGAAGACTTTTGTGCTGCAGTTTATGTGGTCACAAACAGTCTGACATGACTTAGTGACTGAACAACAACAACAAATTTTGTCAATTATATTGGATTTATTTAAAACTAGAGTGACTGACTAAAATTCTTGGTAAAACTTAAAACTGTAATGATAAAGGGTAGATGATAATGGTCTAATGGGTGTCTTCTACCCCAAGTCTCATCTACAAATGTGCAGAGTTTCTGTACAGGCTAGTCATGTTAAGCACATCGTAACATGTCTCTTCTCTGGCCTTTCTATGATGACCACTTTGTGCACATAGTAAAGTCTCTTCTGCTGGGGTTTGTATCTGAGTGTGACTTCATCATCCTACAAAAGTGAATGTTATGACTATCACAATAAAGGCAGTGACTTAAAGTTGTAGAAGTGCAGACTGGAAGATCCTATTTACATAACCAGAGCTTCTGAAAATAAGAGCCATGTATTTTGATTTCTGTATCAACTCATTACACCCAGAAGGTGATAAGAAGCAGAAAACAGAAATAAAAGGTATTAATAATATTCTATCTCAACAAATTTGGCTTAGGTTTTCTTTTTTCTGTTGTATTAACAAGATATTTCACTGCAGATTGTGAGTGTAGCCATGAAATTAAAAGATGCTTACTCCTTGGAAGGAAACTGAGACAGCTTATTAAAAAGCAGAGACATTACTTTGCCAGAAAAGGTCCATCTAGTTAAGGCTATGGTTTCTCCAGTGGTCATGTATGGATGTGAGAGTTGGACTATAACGAAAGCTGAGTGCCAAAGAATTGATGCTTTTGAACTGTGGTGTTGTTGAGAGTCCCTTGGATTGCAAGGAGATCCATCCAGTCCATCCTAAAGGAAATCAGTCCTGAATATTCAATGGAAGGACTGATCTTGAAGCTGAAACTCCAATACTTTGGCCACCTGATATAAATACTGACTCACTGGAAAAGACCCTGATGCTGGGAAAGATTGAGGGCAGGAGGAAAAGGGGATGACAGAGGATGAGATGGTTGGATAGCATCACCGACTCCATGGACATGAGTTTGAGTAAACTCCGGGAGTTGGTTATGGATAGGGAGGCCTGGCATGCTGCAGTCCATGGGGTCGCAAAGAGTCAGACACGACTGAGCGACTGGACTGAACTGAACAAGACATTCAGAGAGAGAAAAGAAAAGGAGATTCCGATGATTTAAATGTAATATTCCAAAGGGTCTAGACATATCCTATACAAGTGATACAGCTAAAAAGAATCAGAAACAATATTACTCTTTCTCTAAGTATCCAGAAATATCACATAGTCCTGTTTTCTGAAAGATTATTAATTTGTGTTGCTGATTCCTTTAAATATAGTCTTTCAAAAGCTCTGTTGAAAATATAACAGCACAAAATTAAAGTGGTCCAAAGGAAAACATAAAATATAAATTTGTGTTATTCCTCAAATTTTAATTATAAGGAAATCCCCCAAACAGTATCCTAATCACTGAGACTATTTTGAGCTCCGGGAAATACTGTATATTCTCATATAAACTTTCTTGAAAGTTTGCTTCTGAGAAAGTGCTGATCCACTCTCCTCCAAACTCCACTGGGGCTGACCAGAGGAAAGGGTTACATGAAATTGGGAGATGAATTAAAATGTGCCCTAAATCACGTTCTGCAGACAGGCACTCAAGCTGGTAAATGCTTTTCTCTAACTGAAAGCCTGGGGAGCCTTCATTCCCTTGGGCTTTTAGGCTCCTTGGTGACAGGAGGCTTGGAGGTGTCAGTCACTTTTTAGGGGCTGAAAATATGCTCCCACTCTGGAATAACACTGATCATTCAAAATGACAAAAGCAAGCTTGAAGTTCATAATTATTGCTCTTTTCAAGATTCAGACACCAAGATGTGATCAGATGTGCAAGGGAGATTTTTATGGTGAACAGAAATGGAAAGCAAAAGCAGAAAAAGAGATGAGGATGGAAATGCTGAGGGAAGTCCTTGGGGTATGGTGGGGTGAAGCAGGACAGGAGAAAAGAAAAATTACATAGTTACACCTGCAGTGCCCAGGTGCAGGAGCTCTGACCAATCCAGGGCAGTGTGTTCAAGCCCACCTTGCTCATCAGAGGAGCCCCTTGGATGGCAGGAGGGACTGAACTTAGGTCTCCTGCATTGCAAGCAGATTCTTTCCCATCTGAGCCAAGGAAATGAAGAACCATTATACACATATATAGATATAGATATATGTGTATATACATATAACTAGTATGTTTAAACATATTTATTCTGTATCTATAAAATTTGCATCATACAGATGTCACTTTCTCATATCAGTATGGCTTATAATCCCTATTTCAATCTGATAAGATCAACCCTATTTTAAAATTCTTTGACTGGTGTAAAGCAGTGGTGTACTCCAATATGGGCATGCCAGTATCCATGGCAACCACAACCTCAAAGGCTACCTCTGTGGAGAGTTGCTCTTAGGACTTGGCAGGTGCCCGTGGTGGACTCTCAGCTCACACCCGCTGAGGAAGGGAAGAGGCATCAAACGTGGCCTCCAGTGGTGCGGAGATTGGAGGCGCTGGCTGGATTCTTGAAGATATGGAGACCCAGAAACTTTGTTTTGGACATAAGCCTAACACGGAGCAGAGTATGTTTATTTTCTGGTAGACAAAAAGACCCAGACCTAAGCTACATAAAAGGAGAGGGCAATGGAGATGGAAAATTTCTAAGAATAAAGAGGAAAAAAGAATGATGAAACAATTTGAAACATGTTTTCTAGCTCAAGAAAAAGCATTTGGTAATTTCCTGAATATCTCTAAAACTATGGTTATACCTTTTGCTATAATGAAATTTTAAGTCAGTTTCCATGAAATTCAACTCACCAACAGTAAAATTCACCCATTGTGAGTCTGAAGTCTTGGTGAGTTGTGACAAATATAAAGGACAACCACCACCCCAACTAAGATAGAAAATCTTTCTGTAACTTTGAGAAACTTCTTTCTGCCCCATTACAGTCAGTCCCTCATCCTCAGGCTCTGGCAGCTACTGATCTGATTTCTGTATCTACAGTTTTATCTTTTTAGAATGGTTTATAAATGATGTGGCTTTTTTTACACACCAAAAAACTTTCAAGATCAATCTTGTTATCCATTCATTAGTGGGTCATTCCATTTTATTGCTCAGTCCATATTCCTTTAGGTCAGCATGTCACAGTTTATCTCTTTAGAAACTGGTGGATAGTTGGGTTATTTCTAGTTTGTGGCTATAATGAATAAAGCTGTTAAAAACATCCATGTTCAGATCTCTGTGTGGATATATGTCATATTTCTGTTGCATGAATATCTTGGGGCTTTCCTGGTGGCTCAGACAGTAAAGAATCCACCTTCAATGCAGGAGACCTGGGTTTGATCCCTGGGTTAGGAAGATCCTCTGGATGAGGGAATGGCTACTCACTCCAGTATTCTGGCCCGGAAAACCCCATGGACAGAGGATCTGGCAGGCTATGGTCCATGGGGTTGCAAAGAGTCAAACATGATATCTTGTATATTTCTGTTGGGTAAATATGTAAGAATATTCAGAGAGACTGCACCATTGTACCCTGTCAGCTATGTAGGAGGGATCCAGTTCTGCACACAAAAGCATTTCGTGTTGTCAATTTTTGTGGTTGTTGTTGCTTAATTTTAGCTCTCCTAATAGCTGTGTAGTAGTGTCTCATGCTGATTTTTTGTTTGTTTGGCCATGCCATGTGACATATGGAATCTTAGTTCCCTGACCAGAGATCAAACACACACCTCATGCATTGGAAGCTCAGTCTTAACCACCAGATCACCAGGCAAGTCCCCTTGTGTTACTTTTGATGTGAATTTTTCTAATGAATATTGATGGAAAGCATCTTTCTATGTACTGTTTGCTTTGTTGTTTTAAATTAGTAATCTTCCTTTTTATGTCATCTGTATTCTTAATGATATTTATATTTTTATCTCTCAATTTATTGAATCCATATTGTGATAGAACTTAAAGGATTTATGAAAAATTCCCTTGTCTTTCATTTGTTTCAAGGTGATGAATTAAAAGGTATAACTATCCCTATTATTTTGATATTCAAATTTTTAGTATTCAGTGACGTATATTAAAAACAAGTAGTGGATATTTAGAAATATTTGGATATTTAAGTCAGAGAGATTGAATAAATATAAGACAGGACTGAAAGTGAAGATGCCAGGTTTTCAATTTTTTTATGAACATCTGTATTCTCCATTCTTATGGAAACTCATCACATTTTTTATATATAAGTTGTAATTTTCCTTTCTATATATTTTTCTATTAAATCTTAGCAAATAAAGAACTTTATTTTCCTGTTTAACTCTGCTTTTCTCTGTTCATAGAACTGTATTTATACGAAGAAAATCTCTCTTAATGAATGGAAAATATTGCTAAAACAACTGATAAACTACTTTTCTACAAAGAGAAAAAGTTAATGCAAACTTCCACTCAGAATTAATCTTTAAACACCACTAAATCTCTGCCAGAGTCAAGGTTACCAGATTTAATTTGTATAAAGTACAACAAAAACAATTTGGAAGACATTGGGGGCCATTTACTTTTATTTTCTAAATTAATTTTCTCCTAACCAGAGCACAGTAAAGAGGAAAGTGAATTGTACAATAAAGATAAAACTTATTTTTTAAAATATCTTTATAAAACCTTAACATTGCTCTCTGGAGCCCTATTTAGGATTGCAAAGTATGGTTTTAAGGCAGGAACTTTCTTTTCATCAAAATTTTAATTTAAAAAGTTCAGGCAACCACCAACAGAGAAATAAACATGTAAGCCCTAAGGGAAAGACTGCATAATTGCAAGTGCTCAGAGTCTGAGACATTTCTGCATGTTGGCACTCTGTTCCAAGGAGTATCTTTTACACCTGCTAACCCAAATAAATGCCCACTATATATGATTTTCCCTATGCTTCTCTTGCACTCAATCACTGGTCTTTTTGTTCAGAAATATCTTCCTTCTGATGTGATGTTCCTCTTAAATCCAGCATTTTGTCAGCACAGGAAAGAGTGAGTTCATGGTATTAAGTAATTTTACAAGTCCATCTCCTAAGTTTCTTAGTGTTTTAACAGTAGTATTTTTTGTTTCATTATTTATTTATTTTAATTGGAGGATAATTACTTTACAATATTGTGATGGCTTTTGCCATAAATCAATATGAACTGACCATAAATATATATGTGTCCCCTCCATCCTGAACACCGCCTCCCACCTCCCTCCCCACCCCATCCCTCTAGGTTATCCAGTGCAGCCCTACTTCATGCACTGAACTCGCACTGGTTATCTATGTTACATACGGTAATGTCTGTGTTTCAGAGCTAGTCTGTCAAATCATGCCACCCTCTCCTCCCATTGGGTTTAAAGGTCTGTTCTTTATGTCTGTATCTCCTTTTCTGCCCTGCAGGTAGGATCATCGGTACCATCTTTCTAGGCTCCATATACATGCCCTAATACACAGTATTTATCTCTCTCTCTCTCTAAATAAGATCAACCTGAAAACCTTTCATTTCTTCTGTCCCCTCCCTCTACTCTCATTTTTATTCTCTCTCCCCTTTTATAATTACAAACTTCACTTTGTGTATATTGCACAAATGTAGGCCAAGATTATGTTTATGCAAATTAGGGCATATTAAAATATAACTGCTATCATTTCTGAATGCTTCATTCTAAAGAAACATAGCAACCTTTAAGGTTTTCGTTAAAAGTCACACCCGAGACAATTTATTGGTTCTTTCACTTGATGGGATTGGAGTTGTGGTATTTACTATAAATTTTTTAGCAATCTTGAACTAAGAAAAATGTCAGTAGTTAAGCAAATATGTTCATCATTAAGTTTGTAATTGCACTTTAATTCTATGGTTAATAACTATTTTCAACTCTACTGTAGCACCACAACTGAGATAGGCAGGAAACAAATGTTCTATCATGAGTTACTGACCTACAGATAATCAATTATTATAGAGATACACTCAGAGAATAGGGTGACAAAATGAGGTCCAAGATATAAATTTCAATATAGTATCTGGTGGACATGAACAAACATCATCTAGTCTATTATCAATATATCACAAAGTGAATACATTTAGACCCTTAAAAAAATCTTTTAAGTACCACTTAATAGAGTTGTGTTTTGAGAGCCAATTTCCTAGAATAAGTATTAATATATTGTTCATAATAGGTTTCTCAAGCTAAATAAAAAATTCAAGGCAAGGAAAAGCAAAAATCTGTCATTCATTGCCCAGATAAAGAGGAAGTTAGTAGACAGGATGCAGAGAAGAGGGCAAGATATGCTAACATAAAGCTCAGGCATGAAGATAGATATGTCTATAGTTTTTTAGTTTTCTGCATTAGGTTTTGGACTTTGAAAGGACAGTCTATAATCACTTATGTCTTTGAGCCTCTTTAGTACAGTTTAATACTGAAATCTCTGATTTGAAAATTTGATCATTGTCAATTTGTGTGTGTCTGTGTGTTCAGACACATATTTATCTTCTTGATTTCTTGCTCATAAGAATATTCACATTAATTCACATATGATATTGTTAAACCTCATTCTGAAAAAGTAAATCAATACATTAAAATAGTGCTACCATTATTAAGCATCTAGAAGATTTCACCTTGATGAGTACATGACAGGATGTTATCTATCAACAGTTAGGAACATACACCTCCATCACTTGCATGAAGTATGTCTTCATTCACGCAAAACTGATGTGATGAGAAAACAGTAGTGGCTAATGATGCTGAACATCTTTTCATGTGTTTATTTGCCATCTGTATCTCCTATTTGGTAAAATGTCTCATGTTTTTTGCTCTTTTTCTAATTTGATTGTTTGCTTTTTTACTGTTGAATTTTGAGAGATCTTAACAGTAAACCTAGATACTAGTTCTTTGTTGGCTCTGTGGATTCAAATATCTTCTATTCTGTAACTTGCATTTTCATCTTCTTAGGAAGGTCTTTGTTGAGCATTTTTTAAAAGAAAAGATTGTAATGAGAAATAATTGTAATTATTTCTTTTACGAATCATACTTTTGTCCCAAGTCTGCACATTTTTGTCTAGCTCTAGTTTCCAAGATTTTCCCTTCTTTTTTTCTAAAAGTTGTATAGTTTCATATTTAAATCCATGGTCCATTTGTGTTAACATCTGTATAAGATATATGGCTTAGGTCGAAGTTATTATTTTGGCTTTGGATATCCAATTTTCCAGTACCATTTGTTGAAAATGGCTATCTTTCCTCCATTAAATTGCTTTTGCAACGTTGTCAAAAATCAATTGGACATCTTTTTGTGGTTCTATTTCTGAGCTCTCTATTCTGTTGCATTGATCCATGTGTCTATGCCTTCTGGAAATTCTTTTGATTACTCTGGCTATATAATAAATCTTGAAATCAGGTAGACTACTTCTTCCCACTTAATTTTTTTTAATTCAGCATTGTTTTAGCTGTTCCAGGTACTTTGCCAGTAATATAAATTTTGGGACAATCTTATGCATCTTTATAAAAATATTGCTAGGATGACAAGATTTTTAACAAACTTTTTGCTTTAGAATATTCTTAGGTTTAGAGAAAAAATGTAAAGCTAATACAGAGAGTTCCCATACACAACACATCCTGTTTCCCTTATTAGCATTTTACAGTAGTGAAGTGCATCTGTTATAATTAGTACGTCAATATTCATTATTATTACCTAAGGTCCATGCTATATTTGGGCTTCTCAACTGGTGCAGTGGTAAAGAATCTGCCAGCGAATGCAGAAGATAAAGAGATGAGGGTTCAATCCCTGGGTCAGGAAGATCCCATGGAGTAGGAAATGGCAACCTGCTCCAGTTAATCTTGCCTGAAGAATCCCAAAGACAGAGGAGCCTGACAGGCTACAGTCCATCATGTCGCAAAGAGTTGGACATGACTAAGCACACACACACACACACACACACACATGTAACTATGTAATTATTGTGGCTGCCATTCCTCTTATTCAACTTCTGGGGTTCTTTCTGTTCATCAGGCTTCTTTACTGTAAAGTTACTCTTTCTTCTCCTCTTTTCATACTCTGCCCTTTTCAACAAAGTCACCATGCACAGCTCCTACATAAGGAGGGTGATATTTTGAGCTCTGCTCTGTCTCCTTGATGGTAGAACATCTTCATAAATTTTTTGGAATCCTTCTACTCAGAGTTCTCTCTCTCACCCATTTATTTATTTAATCAATCATTTCTTTATTTCAGCTGAAAAGTGAAAAGTGAAAGTCGTTCAGTCATTTCTGACTCTTTGTGATTCCATGTAATTCTCCAGGCCAGAATACTGGAGTGGGTAGCCTTTCCCTTCTCCAGGGGATCTTCCCAACTCAGGGATCAAACCCAGGTCTCCCACATTGCAGGCAGATTCTTTACCAGCTAAGCCACAATGAAAGCCCAAGAATACTGCAGTGGGTAGCCTATCCCTTCTCCAGGGGATCTTCCTGACCCAGGAATCAAATTGGGGTCTCCTGCACTGCAGGGAGATTCTCTACCAACTGAGCTATGAGGGAAGCTCAACTATGAGGTAAGCCCAACTCACCTATATTTATGTCATCTGCTAAGTCGCTTCAGTTGTGTTTGACTCTGTGCGACCCCATAGACGGCAGCCCACCAGGCTCCCCCGTCCCTGGGATTCTCCAGGCAAGAACACTGGAGTGGGTTGCCATTTCCTTCTCCAATGCATGAAAGCGAAAAGTGAAAGTGAAGTCACTCAGTCGTTTCCGACTCTTCATGACCCCATGGACTGCAGCCTACCAGGCTCCTCCGTCCATGGGATCTTCCAGGCAAGAGTACTGGAGTGGGTTGCCATTGCCTTCTCCAATTTATGTCATAGTTTAGTATAATCCAAAAGTACTTTTTATTTTTTCTCAAATTGTTCCAGCTTTGATCACTGGGAGACCTTTCAATTAGGTTCTTTGTCTCTTCGATACACCCCTCATTGTTTTTGTTTGATTTGAGTTGTTTTTCTCTTTGAGTATTTCCTTACACACTGCCTCTAAAAAATCTCCAGGCTCATCTCACGTATTTGCTATGCTACTCCTATACTACACCCTTTCTCCAGGGATATTGGGTCACGGTTTCTTTTATTAAATAATGTTATTATAAATTGATTAGTGTTTTTAATTAGTAAAACATCACCTATTATTTCATTTCAAAAGGCAGCAAAATAGTTATTGCTCAGTGGGCCTCAGCAGTTAGGAAGAAGGCAGGAAAAATATTGTAGTAGAAAAAGCACATTATAAAAATACATTATATTTACAGAAATTATGTACTCTGCTTTTTTAAGTTTAGATTTTAACTATTAATTTTAGGGACTTTCAAGGAAATGCATCTTGCCTCTCAGACTTGGTGAAGATAATTAGGTTTTCCATCTGGCCTGGATACATTTGATTTCTGCATTATATACAGTGTGTGAAAACTACGTGATATATAGTGAACTTCATTATTAATTTCCTTGTCCATAGTTACAGGTCAAAACAGCCTTGTGTTGACAATATAACACCACCAAAATTAAAAGACTATTTCATCATATTTATACTTTTACATTAGTACAGATTTTGGAAGATAACTTACTGTTGAATAACAAATCGGAGCCTCCCTCTCAATTTTTCCTCATGATAATGATCCATTTCTATTTAAAACTCTCAATTTCATATGATTTAATTTAACCTGATTATAAAGGTTAGGTTTATGGTATAAAAAGTCATTTTCTAGACTTCTTAAATGAATTTAGTTTAAAAAACCCAGAATTCAAACTTAATAAAATATTCACATGATTTCAGAGCATTATTATAATTCCAATTTTAATTTTAACTTGTTTGTTAAAGTACTAGCTCCAATGTAGTAAAATGCATTTGATAGTACCACTCAAAATAAAAATGTTGTACATTTTCAAACATGTACCCATTTAGTGTGATAGTGGTAAACATAATCTAGAGTACAGTTACACACGATTATATGAACTGATTTGATTTGAAATGATTTATATCTTAAAGAAATAATATATCTAAAACTATAAAAAATATGAAGTAAACTATAATTTGATTAGTTTACCTCTTTACATACAGAAACATTTTTCAAGTCGGGTATCAGTTTAGTTTAGTTCGATATTTGTTGGGTAACAATTTCTCTGTTGTGGAAACTGCAGAAGACCATGATCAAAGGAGATAATGTCAGATGCTAAACTGCCCATTGACTTTATAATGTTAGAAGCAAGACTGTGCTCAGTTGCTCAGTTGTGTCAGACTGTTTTGTAACCCTATGGACTGTACCCCCCGAGGCTCCTCTGTCCATGGGATTTTCCAGCTAGAATACTGTGGAGTAGATTGCCATTTCCTAATCCGGGGGATCTTCCCAACCCAGGGATTGAACCTGCATCTCTTATGTCTCCTGCATTGGCAGGCAGATTCTTTACCACTGAGCCACCTGGGATTCCCATGTAGAAGTAAGACTACACTTCTTTCAAATGAATAGTTCAGTGGTGGCAAAATCTCAAACAGAAACATATTCTGTTAAATTAGGCTACAGTGACATAATTTTCTCAATAGGATTAACTAGATAATTTTAACATGCATGCTACTTTTAAATCACCCTCCAAAGTACTCAATTAATGCTCTCCATTCAAAATATCCTCAATATATTTTAATGGTTTGCCTGAACAAGATGAAAAGCTTTCCTTTATTCCAAATCAACTCAAGTTGTTTATCATCTTAAAAGTTTAATTTAAAAGTTAAAACCAATATAGTATTATAAAGTAAAATAAAGTAAAAATAAAAAAGTTAAAAAAAAAACATATCATGGTGTTTAATCCAACAGTTTTGGATATCAGATCAGCGTTTTATTCTCAATGCCAGAATTTATAATAATTTGTAAGCCCTGTGACCCTAGGCTAGATTTCCTAAACTACAAAATGGGGAGAAATAGTACCTACCTCACAGAATTATTATAAAGGTCGGTTCTGCTATTTTAGTGTTGTAATGATCACTATAATCAGTTCAGTTCAGTTCAGTCTCTCAGTCATGTCCGACTCTTTGCGATCCCATGAATCACAGCACGCCAGGCCTCGCTGTCCATCACCAACTCTCAGAGTTCACTCAGACTCGTGTCCATCGAGTCCATGATACTATCCAGCCATCTCATCCTCTGTCGTCCCCTTCTTCTCCTGTCCCCAATCCCTCCCAGCATCAAAGTCTGTTCCAATGAGTCAAATCTTCGCATGAGATGGCCAGAGTACTGGAGTTTCAGCTTTAGTATCATTCCTTCCAAAGAAATCCCAGGGTTGATCTTCAGAATGGACTGGTTAGATCTCCTTGCAGTCCAAGGGACTCTCAAGAGTCTTCTCCAACACCACAGTTCAAAAGTATCAATTCTTCGGTGCTCAGCCTTCTTCACAGTCCAACTCTCACATCCATACATGACTACTGGAAAAACCATAGCCTTGCCTAGACGGACCTTAGTCGGCAAGGTATTGAATGCTAATTAGTACAAACAATATATTCCAAATATTTTAACAATTTCAAGTTTCAAAACAGGCTCTGACAACGGTTCATTTGTTACAAGTAGTCGACAATAATGCATACATGTGGAATCTAGAAAGGTGGTCCTGGTGAACCTGCTGGGCAGCAATGGAAATGCGGATGAAGAAAAGAGACTCTTGGACACGGCTGGAAGGAGAAGGTGTGACGAACTGAGAGAGTATCCAGGAAACACACACGTTGCCATGCGTAAAATTAGATAGCCAGTGCAGATTTGCTGTATGATACAGGGAGCTCAAACTTGGTGTTCTGTGACAACCTAAAGGAGTGGGAAGTGGGCGGGAGGGGGCATATGTATACCCATGGCTGATTCATGTTGATGTACGGCAGAAACCAACAGAACATTGTAAGGCAATTATCCTCCGATTAAAATAGATTAATTCAGAAAAGAATTGTGTTCCTTTTATACTCTTTATACATTTATTGAATTCAGGACAGAACAACACTGTGGTATAGTCAAAGAAAAGTGGTTATTTTTAAATTTTTAGGTGCTTATGCTTGAGCCAGAGTATCTAAACTACATGCCTGGTGCAACAAAATTAACAGCACCTGAACTCTTCAATATATTTCACAGTGTTAAGCTCTATTCCGCAAGTATTTCTTCATGCTACACTCACATATACATATATGTGTATGTGTGTGTGTGTGTATATATATATCAAATATTTTTGGAATATCTGTGTCAACTCCTTGAAAATCATACATTGGGCTTTCAGTCATGGCTATGCATTGAAGTTTGGACTCTGCAAAATAACTCTTACCAAATTTAGAAGTCTGTTTCTTATTTTAATGCAATAAAGACACAAAAGTGGGTTCTCTGTTCCAGTTTTTTGACACTGTGTTAACCAATACTTCACAATTTACCAACACCTAGATTTGCCAGGCAGACCTCTGTGTTTTCCTTGAACTCAAGTGTACCTCCAGCTATTTAAAAGTGCCAAGCAGGGTTCAATATGTATATATTGGTTTGCTGCTATAAGAGAGGAGCTGCAATACAGATCTTTCGCTTTTATTATTTGAAGTCATATTCACAACTCAAGCCAAATGTTTTTCTTTTCAAAGTTAATGCACTGAAGTGGAAGCCAAGAAAAAAGGATGCTGTGAAAGCTGTCATAAATCTTATAATAGTCTATAAGATTTTTTGGCAATGCATGCATCCAAATAAAGGGTTTTCGTTTTCTGTTAAAGGCTTTGTTTATAGGTTGATAAATGGCACATATACCAAAACCCATTTTTTTGTGTCACTCTTAAACAAAATTAGCTTTTAGCACAGAAGTAGATGGCTGTACTGTCACAAAGTTTTAACTAAGAAACAGAATTTATGCTCATAAGCTTCTTTTTCCCCTTAGGAATGAGGCAGGAATCTCTCACAACCCTCAATATTTAAAAGGGGAGCATGCGTCACACCTGTGGTGGAGATTCAACAGCTAGCTGGTGAATGACTACATGCATGAATGAATGGTGATTAATCCTTGACCTAAAGATTATGATCCAAACATGACCTTGCTACCAACTTTGAGATACTCAAATCTTTGTTTAGCTATAACCCTTCATTTGAGCATGGAATGTCAGTGCATGAGGTCACTTTTTCCAGTCGAAAGGAGTTTAGAGTTCACATTTTAGAGTCAGTTCTGAAGGAGAATGCAGCTCTTGGACCATATATGAATTTAGTCCCCATCTTTCATGATAAATCCTACCCTTGTTATTCATTTTCTGTTCATAATTTCAAAACAAGCTCTGACAGGGGCTCATTTATTACAAGTAGTAGACAAAGAATCTGTGCTCCTTTTATCCTGTTCACACATTTATTGAATACAGGGAAGACCAATACTGTGGAATAGTCTAAGCAAAGTGGATTGATTTTCTATTTTTAGATGGCTATGCTTGAGCCAGATTATCTAAAGTACATGCAACATCACTATAGCACCTGAACTATATTATCTGATTCATGACTGAGCATACCTTCTGGACGTCTAAGGTCCTAACCACTTTTCCCAGTCTCTACAACCACTTACTGAGGAACCAGCTCAGCTTCCAGATTCACTCACATCATCTCCTAAAGCTATACACAACAGTGACAAGTGTTGCCATTTAAAACCTTCATCAATCTCCCACAGATTCCTTTTTCTGGTTTTAGATGTTAACTTTATCATTTCAGTTTTTGTTTTGTTTTTGTTTTTTGTTTTTTTTTTTTGCTAGATTCTCTTAGATGTGGTCAATTAAATTGGTCTTTAAGAGATCCACATTATCCTCAAGGCACCTTTTAAGATTCATGACAATTAAAGTCCAGTTAGTCCATATAGCTGTCATATTTTTCCCCCCTGTGGAGTTCAACCAAGCAAAGATGTAAATTTCTCAGCAAAGGAGTGACTTTAAAAAAAAAAATTGAAGAGCACAGGCATGCCAGGCGTCTGGTGAAGGTCATCCTCTTGGTTCATGGACAATCACTTTATCTTCATGTGGCAAAGACACACAGAGAGAAGAGTTGTACTGGTGGTGGTTTAGTTGCTAAGTCATGTCTGACCCTCACGATCCCATGAACTGTAGCCCATCAGGGCTACTGTCCATGAGATTTTCCAGGCAAGAACACTAGAGTGGGTTGCCATTTCCTTCCCCCGTGGATCTTCCGAATGTGTGTCTGGTGAAGATCATCCTCATGGTTCACAGACAATCATTTTATCGTCACATGGCAAAGACAGACAGAGAGAAGAGGAGAGAGAGAAGGCAGGCAGGAAGGAGAGGGGAAGGACAAAGAGACAAAGAGAGCAGAGAGCATTAGCTCTCTGATATTTCTTTTGTAAGGACATTAATCCTCTTAGAAGGGTTTCACTCTTGGGAGCCAATTACATTCCAAAGGCCCCATCTCCAAATACTAATACCAATACACTAAGGATTAGAGTTTCAAAGTACTGAATCTGGCTGGGAGGGAGGGGCACAAAAATTTGGTCTAGAGTACACATCCTTCAAGCCTCAGTTCCCACAAAGTAATGTACAATTTAAGTGTGCTCACACATGTTAAGGGCAAGAACCCAGAGTAAAAGAAACCCCATTCTGTTAGAAAAAGGGCTGCCATTAAAACTGCTCAAATTTGGTGATAGACGGAGATACTAATTTTATGTTCGTAGATAAGGTGTCCTAGAGAGAGGGACCTTTGTATTTTTCTTTGTATTTGCCATGCAGACCTGTTTGGAAAAAAAAAAAAAAAAAGGAATGGAATGAAAGCTATCAGTTCATTCAGAAAATAGGAAGAAATGCAAGAAACAAAGGAAGATTTCCTCTTAACAACAAACAACAAAATCTTGAGTTAATCAAAAGGAAACAGAGAACAAATGGAAAAATATAAAACAACTAGTGCAGTGGTAGATTTTAATATGATACCCATAAACAATATGCACCAAACACAGAGATATACTAAAGTAGATGGGAGAGAAAAAAATACCACATGAATGTTAGCTACAAGAAAGCTGGAGTAGCTATATCAATATTTGACAAAGTAGACTTCAGAATAGGCAAAATAGTGACAAAAATGGATAATTCTTAATGAGAAAGCTAGACATTCTCAAAGAAGACATAACAGTCCTAACTAGGCCTGTGAGAACAGAGGCTTGAAGCTTATAAAACAAATACTGGTAGAAGTGAAAGAAGAGACAAACACACAGTTATAGATGCAGATCACAATACACAGGTCTCAGCAACCGATAAGGCTATTAGGCCCCAAATTTATACTGAAAACATATATATATATATAATGACCTGAAAACACTATCAGGGAACAGGCTATATTCATTTATAATGAGCCAGCCAACAACAGGGAACACTCTTTTTTTTTTTTTTTTTTTTCAAGTATGCTTAGAATATCCACAAAGAGTAAACCTATCTTAGGCCATGCGGAACACAATAATAGTGGGAGACTTTAATATCCCACTCACACCTATGGATAGATCAACTAAACAGAAAATTAACAAGGAAACACAAACTTTAAATGATAAAATAGACCAGTTAGACCTAATGGAAATCTATAGTACATTTCACCCCAAAACAATGAATTTCACCTTTTTCTCAAGCACACACAGAACCTTCTCCAGGATAGATCACATCCTGGGCCATAAATCTAGCCTTGGTAAATTCAAAAAAAAAAATGAAATCAATCCAAGCATCTTTTCTGACCACAATGCAGTAAGATTAGATCTCTATTACAGGAGAAAAACTATTAAAAATTCCATCATATGGAGGCTGAATAACACGCTGCTGATTAACCAACAAATCACAGAAGAAATCAAAAAAGAAATAAAAGTACGCATAGAAATGAATGAAAATGAAAACACAACAACCCAAAACCTGTGGGACACTGGAAAAACAGTGCTAAGGGGAAAGTTCATAGTAATATAGGTGTACCTCAAGAAACAAGAAAAAAGTCAAATAAATAACCTAACTCTACACCTAAAGCAACTAGAAAAGGAAGAAATGAAGAACCCCAGAGTTAGTAGAAGGAAAGAAATCTTAAAAATTAGGGCAGAAATAAATGCAAAAGAAACAAAAGAGACCATAGCAAAAATCAACAAAGCCAAAAGCTGGTTCTTTGAAAGGATAAATAAAATTGACAAACCATTAGCCTGACTCATCAAAAAACAAAGAGAGAAAAATCAAATCAATAAAATTAGAAAGGAAAATGGAGAGATCACAACAGACAACACAGACATACAAAGGATCATAAGAGACTACTATCAGCAATTATGTGCCAATAAAATGGACAACGTGGAAGAAATGGACAAATTCTTAGAAAAGTACAACTTTCCAAAAGTGAACCAGGAAGAAACAAAAAATCTTAACAGACCCTTCACAAGCACAGAAATTGAAACTATAATCAGAAATCTTCCAGCAAACAAAAGCCCAGGTCTAGACAGCTTCACAGCTGAATTCTACCCAAAATTTAGCGAAGAGCTAACACCTATCCTACTCAAACTGTTCCAGAAAATTGCAGAGGAAGGTAAACTTCCAAACTCATCCTATGAGGCCACCATCACCCTAATACCAAAACCGGACAAAGATGCCACACACAAAAAAAGAAAACTATAGGCCAATATCACTGATGAACATAGATGCAAAAATCCTTAACAAAATTGTAGCAAGAAGAATCCAACAACACATTAAAAAGATATACCATGACCAAGTGGGCTTTATCCCAGGGATGCAAAGATTCTTCAATATCTGCAAATCAATCAATGTAATACACCACATTAACAAATTGAAAAGTAGAAGCCATATGATTATCTCAATAGATGCAGAGAAGGCCTTTGACAAAATTCAACATCCATTTATGATAAAAACTCTCCAGAAAGCAGGAATAGAAGGAACATATTTCAACATAATAAAAGCTATATATGATAAACCCACAGCTAACATTATCCTCAGTGGTGAAAAATTGAAAGCATTTCCCCTAAAGTCAGGAACAAGACAAGGGTGCCCATTTTCACCGCTACTATTCAACATAGTTCTGGAAGTTTTGTCCACAGCAATCAGAGCAGAAAAAGAAATAAAAGGAATCCAAATTGGAAAAGAAGAAGTAAAACTCTCACTGTTTGCAGATGACATGATCCTCTACATGGAAAACCCTAAAGACTCCACCAGAAAATTACTAGAGCTAATCAATGAATATAGTAAAGTTGCAGGATATAGAATCAACACTCAGAAATCCCTTGCATTCCTATACACTAATAATGAGAAAATAGGAAGAGAAATTAAGAAAACAATTCCATTCACCATTGCAACAAAAAGAATAAAATACTTAGGAATGTATCTACCTAAAAAACCTAAAGACCTATATATAGAAAACTATAAAACACTGGTGAAAGAAATCAAAGAGGACACTAATAGATGGAGAAATATACCATGTTCATGGATCAGAAGAATCAATATAGTGAAAATGAGAATACTACTCAAAGCAATCTACAGATTCAATGCAATCCCTATCAAACTACCAACGGTATTTTTCACAGAGCTAGAACAAATAATTTCACAATTTGTATGGAAATACAAAAAACTTCCAATAGCCAAAGCAATCCTGAGAAAGAAGAATGGAACTGGAGGATCAACCTGCCTGACTTCAGGCTCTACTACAAAGCCACAGTCATCAAGACAGTATGGTACTGGCACAAAGACAGAAATATAGATCAATGGAACAAAATAGAAAGCCCAGAGATAAATCCACACACCTACGGACATCTTATCTTTGACAAAGGAGGCAAAAATATACAATGGATTAAAGACAATCTCTTTAACAAGTGGTGCCAGGAAAACTGGTCAACCACTTGTAGAAGAATGAAACTAGAACACTTTCTAACACCATACACAAAGATAAACTTAAAATGGATTAAAGATCTAAAGGTAAGACTAGAAACTATAAAAGTCCTAGAGGAGAACATAGGCAAAACACTCTCCGACATAAATCACAGCAGGATCCTCTGTGACCCACCTCCCAGAATACTGGAAATAAAAGCAAAAATAAACAAATTGGATCTAATTAAAATTAAAAGCTTCTGCACAACAAAGGAAACTATAAGCAAGGTGAAAAGACAGCCTTCGGAATGGGAGAAAATAATAGCAAATGAAGCAACTGACAAACAACTAATCTCAAAAATATACAAGCAACTCCTGCAGCTCAATTCCAGAAAAATAAACAACCCAATCAAAAAATGGGCCAAAGAACTAAATAGACATTTCTCCAAAGAAGACATACAGATGGCTAACAAACACAGGAAAAGATGCTCAACATCACTCATTATCAGAGAAATGCAAATCAAAACCACAATGATGTACCATTTCACGCCAGTTAGAATGGCTGCAATCCAAAAGTCTACAAGCAATAAATGCTGGAGAGGGTGCGGAGAAAAGGGAACCCTCTTACACTGTTGGTGGGAATGAAAACTAGTACAGTCACTATGGAGAACAGTGTGGAGATTCCTTTAAAAACTAGAAATAGAACTGGCTTATGACCCAGTAATCCCACTGCTGGGCATAGACACTGAGGAAACCAGAATTGAAAGAGACACGTGTAGCCCAATGTTCACTGCAGCACTGTTTATAATAGGCAGGACATGGAAGCAACCTAGATGCCCATCAGCAGATGAATGGATAAGAAAGCTGTGGTACATATACACAATGGAGTATTACTCAGCCATTAAAAAGAACAGATATGCATCAGTTCTAATGAGGTGGATAAAACTGGAGCCTATTATACAGAGTGAAGTAAGCCAGAAAGAAAAACACCGATACAGTATACTAATGCATATATATGGGATTTAGAAAGATGGTAACTATAACCCTGTATGCGAGACAGCAAAAGAGCCACAGATGTATAGAACAGTCTTTTGGACTCTGGTAGAGGGAGAGGGTGGGATGATTTGGGAGAAATGCATTGAAACATGTATCATATCATAGAAGAAATGAATTGCCAGTCTAGGTTTGATACAGGATGCTTGTGGCTGGTGCACTGGGATGACCCAGAGGGATGGTACGGGGAGGGAGGAGGAAGGGGGGTTCAGGATGGAGCAAAACCAATACAATATTTTAAAGTAATTAGCCTCCAGTTAAAATAAATAAATTTAAGTTAAAAAAAATTTAAAAGAATCAAAACCATGCAAGTTCTGTTCTCAGAGCTCAATATAAATTTTTTCTTTTCTAAAAAAATTGTTTCAATTGAAGAATAATTACTTTACAATATTGTGTTGGTTTCTTCCATACATCAACATGAAGCCACCAGATGTACACATGTCCCCTCCCTTTTGAACCTCCCTGCAACCTCCCACCCCATCCCACCCCTGTGGGTTGTCACAGATCACCAGATTTGAGCTCCCTTATCATATAGTAGGGCACGACTGAGCGACTTCACTTTCACTTTCACTTTTCACTTTCATGCACTGGAGAAGGAAATGAGAAACCCACTCCATTGTTTTTGCCTGGAGAATCCCAGGGACGGGGGAGCCTGGTGGGATGCCGTCTACGGGGTCACATGGAGTCGGACACGACTGAAGCGACTTAGCAGCAGCAGCAGACATAGCGTAAGTTCCCACTGGCTATCTATTTTACATGTGGTAGTGTATATGTTTCTCTGCTACTCTCTGCAGTTTGTCCCGTCCTCTTCTTCCCACCCTGTGACCACAAGTCAGTTCTCTATGTCTGGGTATACACTGCTGCCCTGCAAACAGGTTCACCAGTACCATCTTTCTAGAGTCCACATATGTGTGTTAATATATACGATTTTCTCTTTCTGACTTACTTCACTCTGTATGATACACTCTAGGTTCATCCACCTCATTAGAACTGACTCAAATGCATTCTTTATTATGGCTGAATATAATATATATTATATAAAATTATGTAATATAATGAAAATATTCCCCCACAGCTTCCTTATCCATTCATCTCTCAATGGATGTCTAGGTTGCTTCCATGTCCTAACTATTATAAATAGTACTGATATAAACATTGGGTACATGTGTCTTTTTCAATTATGGTTTTCTCAGGGTATGGTACATAATATAATTTAACTAAAATTCAGTAATGGTAAGATAACTGGAAAAGTTCCAAATATATGGAAGTTATGTTACATGCTTTAAAATAACCTATAGATCAAAGAAGAAGTCTACAGCAAAGTTATTAAAATATTTGCCTGAAAGCAAACGGAGTATAACATTGAGGGATTACATGCTTAGCTATTTTCCCAAAAGAGTAAAAGCAATTCATGCACCAAACTTGACACCACTCAAAAGTCATCAATATGAGAATGGGTCATACAATGTGTTATATCCATACCACCATACTACATAGCAATAAAAAGAATAAAGCATTTATACAGGCTACAAAATGCGTGAAAGTAAATATAGTTAGAGGAAGAAGCCAGGCAACTATCTTCCTTACTGCATGATACCATTTTTACAAAATACTAGAAAATACAATGCATTGTATCAAAAAAAAAAAAAGCAGATAAATCAATGATGACATGGGGATTACGGGTCTAGGGAGGGTGGAATACTTTTGAAAGTGATGGATATGTTCATAGTTTTGATCACGAATTATGAGTCCTTAATGCACAAAAATCATAACATTAAGTAAGCATAGCAAGCATTCTATCATCAATGCAAACAGTATATTTTATTGTTGTTGTTCAGTCGCTAAGTCATGTTCAATCCTTTGCAACCCCATGGACTGCAGCACATGAGGCTTCCGTGTCATTCACTATCTCCCGGAGCTTGCTCAAATTCATGTCCATTGAGTCAGTGATGCCATCCGTCCATCTCATCCTCTGTCGTCCCCTTCTTCTCCTGCCCCCAGTCTTTCCCAGCATCAGGGTCTTTTCCAGTGAGTAGGCTCTTTGCATCAGGTGACTGAAATATTGAAGCTTCATCTTCAGCATTAGTCCATCTAACAAATATCCAGGGTTGATTTTCTTTAGTATTGACTAGTTTGATCTCCTAGCAGTCCAAGGGACTCTCAACACTCTTCTCCAGCACCGCAGTTTGAAAGCATCAATTCTTCGGTGCTCAGCTTTCCTTATGGCCCAATTATTACATCTGTACATGACTAATGGCAAAGCGTAACTTTGACTATACAGACCTTTGCTGCCAAAGTGTTGTCTCTGGTTTTTAATACACTGTCTAGGTCTGTCATAGCTGTCCTTCCAAGGAACAAGCGCATCTTAATTTTACGGCTGCAGTCACTATACACAGTGATTTTGGACTCCAAATAAATAAAATCTGTCACTATTTTCACTTTTTCCCCTCTATTTGCCATCAAGTGATGGGACCAGATGCCATGATCTTAGTTTTTGGAATGTTGAGTTTTAAGCCAGTTTTAGCATATAATAAATAATAAATATTTGTTAATACTGTTGATTTTTAATTATAAATTTTCATCAAGAACTAAAATATCAGTCATGGATTTCACAAGACAAATGACTTTTTTTCTCCTCGAGTGGCAGACTCTGATACAAGTAATTTAAAATTACATTTAGGCTATGCTTTATCCAACATCATGTGTTGCCTTTTCTAGCCAAACAATTCAAACACTGTCAAGTAAAGTATGGTATTATACCAATTATGCCCAAACAGTAATTAATGAAACTGACACAAAATGGTTGATTTGTAGGTAGCTATATTCCCCTAATGGAACTTGTTAATGGAACCGAATTCTATTCAGGAATGTTGTTTAATGTCACACCACTTTACATTATGCTAAATTATTGTCAAACATAAAACAGGAAACAGCTTCTACTGAGTCTTAAATTAATCAAAACTCTGCTGCAAACTTTTTGATTTGTGATTCAATACAAATTGGAGAAAATAAAAGTCAAAGTAACACAATGTAATGTAAGGACATCTGTATATTTTGGCAAGTAAATTGATGAACTGCAGTATACAGGAAATTAAAATATGTAAATCTGAAAACAACTTCATCTTACAAAGCACTCTAAATACTTGAAAATAAAATATCTGTTTATATGTTTTTTCTGAACATGTTCTCAAATGTAAGGTATTTAACAGAGCAAAGCTGATTCATATTTTTGCATATTATCTTTTAAATTAATAATTATTTTATTTTTATACTTAACAAAAGTAGTATCTCTGCTTTACAGACAATGTGACAAATAAAGAAAATACTGAACTCTGACAAAGAGCATATCTATACATTTATTAGTTTAAACCATGATAGTTTTCAAGTGTACATTATACCTAAAAATATATTATATGTATTACTAACTGAATATTATTTCATAAAGATTTGAAATTGACATGCTATATTATCTTACAAAGGTGCTATAATTTGTGTACCAAATTCGTTTCATTGGACACTTACATTCTATTGCTCAAAATTAGTTATTATAGCCTAAAAGTTTCCAAATGTTATAAATATTTGAGGATACTTTGGCTGTGTTTTTCCCTTCAGGATGGTTAATTAGTTGGATGGATAATCTCTCAGTTTTCGTATATCTAAAGATGAACATTATTATACAAGTGTTACAACATGAACACAGCTATAAGTGATCAACACAATTCAGAAGATTATGGGGGAGACCAGAGTAACGACACTGAGACGGTGCAGCTAAAACCACACATATCCTGGAGCTCATGACAACTGTGCACCTTCTCAGTGCTGTGTCCTCTGAGGGAAAATCCTCTGATTCTCTCATCCTTGCCTGAGTAAGCGGCAAACTCATCAACTCCCTGAACTGAGAAAGCAGCCTTCAGCCCCCACACACATATCTAATGTTACAGGTAGAAACCTCACTGCCTCAGGGAGCTGGAGCACCATCCACGGCTGACCCTTACAGGGTCCTAACGTAGAGGGCTCCAGGGGTGTGAGTGGAGCGGGGCATCAGAGTCTGCACTGAATTATTCCAGCCAGACCACTAAAACAAACAAGCATAATCTTTAAATTCAAAGACAAAAGTAGGCTGAAGAGTAAATGATGGGGACAAAAGATATACCATGTAAACAGCAAACAGAAAAGAGTTGGAATTCTATGCGCTATACAGTAGGTTCTTGTTGGCTATCCATTTTAAATATAGCAGTGTATTCATGTCCATGCCAAACCCCCTAACTATCCTTTGCTCTCATCCTTCCCCCTTGCAACCAAAAGTTCATGTTCTGTGAGTCTCTTCCTGTTTTGTAAGTAAGTTCATTTGTGTCATTTATTTGTTCAATGTTATGTGGCAGCCTGGATAGTAGGGGACCTTAAGGGAGAATACATACATGATTTCCTAAAGAAAATCATGAATATTTCCTGAATATTCATTGGAAGGGCTGATGCTGAAACGGAAGCTCCAATACTATGGCCACCTGATGGAAAGAGCCGACTCACTGGAAAAGACCTTGATACTGTGAAAGACTGAAGGCAGGAGGAAAAGCGGGTGACAGAGGATGAGGTGGTTGGATGGCATCACTGACTCAGTGAACATGAGTTTGACCAAACTCCAGGAGACAGTGAAGGACAGGAAAGCCTGGTGTGCTACAGTTCATAGGGTCACAAACAGTAGGACACAACTGAGCAACTGAACAACAGGATGCATGTAAATGTATGTCTGAGTCCCTTCATTGTTCTCCTGAAAGTATCACAATATTGTTAATTGGGTACACCTCAAAAGAAGATGTAAGGTGAAAGTGAAAGTGAAGTTGCTCAGTCATGTCCGACTCTTTGCGACCCCACGGACTGCAGCCTACCAGGCTCCTCAGTCCATGGGATTTTCCAGGCAAGAACACTGGAGTGGGTTGCCATTTCCTTCTGTAAGTGAAAGTCAAAGTCGCTCAATAGTGTCCAGCTCTTTGAGACCCCATGGACTATACAGTCCAGGGAATTCTCCAGCCCTGAATACTTGAGTGGGTAGCATTTCCCTTCTCCACGGGACCTTCCCAACCCAGGGATCAAACCCAGGTCTCCTGTGTTGCAGACAAATTCTTTACCAGCTGAGACACAAGGGCAGCCCAAGAATAATGGAGTGGGTAGCCTATCCCTTCTCCAGTGGATCTTCCTGACCTAAGAATTGAACTGGGGTCTCCTGCTTTGAAGGCAGATTCTATTATCAACTGAGCTATCAGGGAAGCCCAATAGAAGATAAAAAGTTTAATTACTAAAAAAAAAAAAAAAAAATGGAAAGAAAGAAAAGCACTGGAGTGGCTGTGATAATACCACACTAAATAGACTCTAAGGCAAAGCTGTTGTGAGAGATAAAATGACGCTTCTCAAGACTCCCTCCGAAGCCTTCCATCTGAACCTTACCACATGCCCTTGTCTCGTTTTCTATATTTCTTTCCTGGTTTCCATAATTAGATTGTTTCCTTCATCTCATTCTGTCTATCACCTCAATGAAGATATTTTTCAATTTCATTTATTTAGGAAATCTGTTTATACAGTTTAAACATTCTCTTAAACTGGACTCTTGGAAATAATTTTTATTGAATTTGTGCTATCAGAAAGCTTAAAATTTTTCTTTGAGGTGTAGACCCAACACTTAACAAAACTGATGCTAAAATATTGGCAGATATTTAGCACAGTTTCTAAAACAATAGGAATCTTTTAAAGCTTCAAAATAAAATTGATTCAGCAAACCTATTTGCACCAGCACTCTGAAGTATGGCAAAATAGCAATGGTGCTAAGATGACACTGATAAACACACTGTAAAAAAGGCTGCTGTGCAAAGATCACTGGACAGTTTGATAAGCCTTGGAGCTCAGACACACACTGTAGCTCTTCCTTCTATACTGTCTGCTATCACAGGATGACTGGACAAAGAAAAATACCACGAGGCAGAGTGTGATAAATGCTGGATTGCCTATCAACGGATACTTGTATATTTCCTCAAAAACTAGTGTCAGATTTTTCCTAATTAAATTTCAAACAAGGGTCTTTCATATATATGTATGCTATAAGCAATAGAAAGTCTTTAGGCATCACTTCAGGTTACAGTCAACGATTAAATCAACTAAACAGCTATTGCTATGTGAAAGTCTTTGATTTTATAAAGAGCACAATATTTTAAAAATTATATTAGCTCAATGTAATTTAATATTCTAAGTTCTTAGGACATTATATTAAAATATGATCATTACAATCAGAATTGGTATAAATGGCTTTTTAAAAAATCCCCTTAAATAATTAAAGAAACAAAGGCTTAAATGTGATTTTGTACTGCTCCTCCTTCAAATTATAACAGGAAAATATAACAGATCATTCATTTGAAAGGAGAAGATAATTTCAACCAAAAATGAAAAGGATGGTTAATGTTCTTTTCTGCACTGATAAAATAATCTTTTTTGAAATTTTGATTAAAAGTAATGCTCAGTCAGTTAAAATCCTCCAGAAATAATTGTTAATAGTCTGGCAATTTCTAAATAATTGAGGTTAAATCTGTCTAAAGGAACACCAGACATTCATTTTAAGACATTTTCAAAAATTATTTCATTCCAAGTAGGATGTAAATATTTAAAGCATATACTACCTCTATAAATAGCATATTTTTATTATTCATGGAGATATTCTTATGCTAATGGAAATATTTAATCTTGACCAAATTCTCTCTCCTTCCTGATAAAGCACTCACTAGTAATATTAATTTGGGGCATGAATATGGCTTATCTCCCTAAATTTATGATTACTGCTTTGAAATATAAATGTTTTCATTTATATATTTTAGGTCCCTCCTTTAGTAGTTGATAAAAATCATTTGTCAACATGCTTAGGTCTACATTATCTGCACTAGCACTAATGTTGATGTACAGCTGGAAATCTTCATCCAGGTGAGTTAATTCATTATTATTACTATTATTATTGTATCAAAACTGATCTTAAATATTTTATATAATATTTACAAAAAAACTGCAATGTTTATTTTGATCTCAGAGATACAGGAATATTTCAGAGACGAGAAATATATCTTTCTGTATAATTTCCCCTATAATTATAGAGAGATAATATAGAAATATATCTATCTACATATAACATCTATATCTATATATAATCTATATAATCCATATGTAACCTAAATTGGGCATCTCTGGTGGCTCAGATGGTAAAGAACCCACCTGAAACACAGGAGACCTAGGCTCTACCTCTGGGTTGGGAAGAAAGCAATGGCTACCCACTCCGGTATTCTTGCCTGGGAACTCCCATGGACCGGGGAGCCTGGTGGGCTGAAGAACTGATGCTTTTGAACTGTGGTGTTGGAGAAGACTCCTGAGAATCCCTTGGACTGCAAAGACATCAAACCAGTCCATTCTGAAGGAAATCAACCCTGAATATTCATCGGAAGGACTTATGCTGAAGCTGAAGCTCCAGTACTTTGACCAGCAGATGCACAGATACGAGTCACTGGAAAAGTTCCTGATGCTGGGAAAGACTGAAAGCAAAAGAAGGGGCAACAGAGGATGAGATGGTTAGACAGCATTAACTGATTCAGTGGACATGAGTGTGAACAAACTCTGGGAGATGGTGAAGGACAGAGAAGCCTGGCCCACTGCAGTCCATGGGATTGCAAAGAGTCGGACATGGCTTAGCGACTGAATATAACCCGTATATGACCTAGATAATATATCTATAGATCCAACTCATTTACACTCTTCTTTCTTTATATTTATGTAACTCACTGTTACTTCTTTCCCTAAAAAAGCAACCACCATTGTGCTATAAGCGAGGAAACAAGTCTTTTAATATGTGAAAAGCCTCTTAGAATGGCTGTTTTTCCCTTTTTCTTCATCTTATTTTAGCATGATTGTTTACTGCCAAGTCCATAAAGAATTCGGAACAAAGTAAATATTTTATATTTCTCTCATAGTGTAGTATTTGTGTTCCAAAGAAACACCTATTCTACAAAATGACATAGTAAAGAGCAGTTAGTAAATACAGAATTAGGAAAAATCACTCAAACACATGTAATTTTGCTAATAGAATACAAAATCAGTAATAATTCTAATTAAATTAACAATAGATTTTTTTAGAGACATTTTAAATACCTGATAATAATTGCATGTAAGGTAAAATGTGACATTACCTTTAACCAATGTGACTATCACAATGAAAGTGGGTATTAGGAAGAGGTAAGGTTACTGAATTTTTGATATTGTAAGATTTTGTACGTAGGACGATTACTGACTTTGCATGAACAGTAGAAGGTTGAAGACAGATGACTGCTTCATTGTATTTTCTTTATCTTTTGTTTGTTGTTTGTTTGAAAAGCTTTGAAAGAACTGAACAATTCCAAGTTGCAGCATCTGGCCAAGCTGAGGAATGACTTTCTAATGTATTATTGAATTCTTCTCAACTTCCTACATTCAGCTGTAATAGAGTCCCCTGCATTTGGCTGTTTTTATTTGGAGGTACTAATGACTAACACATTGGAGAAACTTGCCTAAACATGTGTGTTTTAAGGTACATATGTGAAAAAGTGTTGCATGATGAAGTGGCTTGTTTCAAAATGGCAAAGGCAATATATAGCTCAGGTAAAGAATAGAAATTGTGCTTGTCTAATTTTTACTTTACTTCCCATCAAGATTCAACTTTCAGTTCTTAGGAAACAAAAGTCTCATTATAAATAGGAAATTGACAGAGGTCTATTAGGCAAGTACATTAATCAGTGAAAGAAAGTGAAAGTGTTAGTTGCTCAGTTGTGTCTGTCTCTCTGCAACCCCACGAACTGTAAACCGCCAGGCTTCTCTGTCCATGGGATTCTCCAGGCAAGAATGCTGGAGTGGGTTGCCATTTCATTCTCCAGGGGATCTTCCTGACCCAGGATGAAACATAGGTCTCCCCACATTGCAGGCAGATTCTTTACCATCTGAGCCATCAGGGAAGCCCATATTAATCAATGTATGAGCTAAAAATATTTTTTGTACTTGAGATCATGAACTGGAGGGAGGGAAGATGGGAGTACAGGAAAAATGGAAGGAAAGACAGTTGTTCTTATAGCACGGAACTAAATTTTGCCAAAACTGTCAATGAGCTTTAAAGGAAACTCATCCCAGAGCCCCCACAAAAGATTATACTTTGGCAAACACTTTGACTTTGAACTTCCTAAACCCAAAACCAAAGCAAAGGACCAACCTGATTGGCCTAGACTTCTGATTTATAGAGCAGCAGACTTTCCCAACCCAGGGATAGAACCCATATCTTTTTTTTTTTAATTTATTTTAGTTTTTTTATTTTTTAAATTTTAACATCTTTAATTCTTACATGCGTTCCCAAACATGAACCCCCCTCCCACCTTCCTCCCCATAACATCTCTCTGGGTCATCCCCATGCACCAGCCCCAAGCATGCTGCATCCTGCGTCAGACATAGACTGGCAATTCAATTCTTACATGATAGTATACATGTTAGAATGTCATTCTCCCAAATCATCCCACCCTCTCCCTCTCCCTCTGAGTCCAAAGGTCCGATATACACATCTGTGTCTCTTTCCCTGTCTTGCATACAGGGTCGTCATTGCCATCTTCCTAAATTCCATATATATGTGTTAGTATACTGTATTGGTATTTTTCTTTCTGGCTTACTTCACTCTGTATAATCGGCTCCAGTTTCATCCATCTCATCAGAACTGATTCAAATGAATTCTTTTTTACGGCTGAGTAATACTCCATTGTGTATATGTACCACAGCTTTCTTATCCATTCATCTGCTGATGGACATCTAGGTTGTTTCCATGTCCTGGCTATTATAAACAGTCAGGAACAAGACAAGGGTGTCCACTTTCACCGCTACTATTCAACATAGTTCTGGAAGTTTTGGCCACAGCAATCAGAGCAGAAAAAGAAATAAAAGGAATCCAAATTGGAAAAGAAGAAGTAAAACTCTCACTGTTTGCAGATGACATGATCCTCTACATGGAAAACCTAAAGACTCCACCAGAAAATTACTAGAGCTAATCAATGAATATAGTAAAGTTGCAGGATATAAAATCAACACACAGAAATCCCTTGCATTCCTATACACGAATAATGAGAAAGTAGAAAAAGAAATTAAGGAAACAATTCCATTCACCATTGCAATGAAAAGAATAAAATACTTAGGAATATATCTACCTAAAGAAACTAAAGACCTATATATAGAAAACTATAAAACACTGATGAAAGAAATCAAAGAGGACACTAATAGATGGAGAAATATACCATGTTCATGGATCGGAAGAATCAATATAGTGAAAATGAGTATACTACCCAAAGCAATTTACAAATTCAATGCAATCCCTATCAAGCTACCAGTCACATTTTTCACAGAACTAGAACAAATAATTTCAAGATTTGTATGGAAATACAAAAAACCTCGAATAGCCAAAGCAATCTTGAGAAAGAAGGATGGAACTGGAGGAATCAACTTGCCTGACTTCAGGCTCTACTACAAAGCCACAGTCATCAAGACAGTATGGTACTGGCACAAAGACAGACACATAGATCAATGGAACAAAATAGAAAGCCCAGAGATAAATCCACACACCTATGGACACCTTATCTTTGACAAAGGAGGCAAGAATATACAATGGAGTAAAGACAATCTCTTTAACAAGTGGTGCTGGGAAAACTGGTTAACCACTTGTAAAACAATGAAACTAGATCACTTTCTAACACCGCACACAAAATAAACTCAAAATGGATTAAAGATCTAAATGTAAGACCAGAAACTATAAAACTCCTAGAGGAGAACATAGGCAAAACACTCTCAGACATAAATCACAGCAGGATCCTCTATGATCCACCTCCCAGAATGCTGGAAATAAAAGCAAAAATAAACAAATGGGATCTAATTAAAATTAAAAGCTTCTGCACAACAAAGGAAAATATAAGGAAGCTGAAAAGACAGCCTTCTGAATGGGAGAAAATAATAGCAAATGAAGCAACTGACAAACAACTAATCTCAAAAATATACAAGCAACTTCTGCAGCTCAATTCCAGAAAAATAAACGACCCAATCAAAAAATGGGCCAAAGAACTAAATAGACATTTCTCCAAAGAAGACATACGGATGGCTAACAAACACATGAAAAGATGCTCAACATCACTCATTATTAGAGAAATGCAAATCAAAACCACAATGAGGTACCACTTCACACCAGTCAGAATGGCTGCGATCCAAAAATCTGCAAGCAATAAATGCTGGAGAGGGTGTGGAGAAAAGGGAACCCTCCTACACTGTTGGTGGGAATGCAAACTAGTACAGCCACTATGGAGAACAGTGTGGAGATTCCTTAAAAAATTGCAAATAGAACTACCTTATGACCCAGCAATCCCACTGCTGGGCATACACACCGAGGAAACCAGAATTGAAAGAGAACCCATATCTTTTGAAGCTTCTGAATTGGCAGGTGAATTCTTCGCCACTTCACTATAATATTAAAGAGTAGATAAATAAAAATGTTAAACTTCAGTGAATTTTGTCTGTCAAATATACCTTACACATCACTGGAACATTTTCACTCTGTGAAATATCTGCCTTTACCAGTTTCATTGATCTTTCATCTTAGCTTCCAAACTCATTAAAAGATAGGACTACTGCTGCTACTGCTAAGTCGCTTCAGCTGTGTCCGACTCTGTGTGACCCCATAGACGGCAGCCCACCAGACTCCCTGTCCCTGGGATTCTCCAGGCAAGAACACTGGAGTGGGTTGCCATTTCCTTCTCCAATGCATGAAAATGAAAAGTGAAAGTGAAGTCGCTCAGTCGTGTCCGACTCTTTGCGACCCCATGGATTGCAGCCTACTAGGCTCCTCTGCCCATGGGATTTTCCAGGCAAGAGTACTGGAGTGGTGTGCCATTGCCTTCTCCGAAAGATAGGACTAGATGAGCTCTAACGTGACTTAGATTAAAAAATTGGATAATTGAATTCTGAAACCTGTACAAGTAATTTTTTAAAAAGTTCCAATAAGGAAAAACAAACAAAACAGAGCAAGCAATAGTATACTCCCTTCAGGGTATGATCAACACATGGGTCTTTATTCTGCTACTGTAACGTTCCAGCTTCGTCTCTGTGAGTGACTTGATTGCTTATTTCTGCCTAGAGAGCTTTTGATTTTGTGTGCTGCGGTAATGTCTTTCCCAAAGGTAGAGTTCAATTGTGTCTTATTATTGTCTGTGATTTTCTAACTCACCTCCAGACTGGTAATTACCATTGTTCCCTGCACAGCATTCACATAAAGAAAATATTTCCTATCAGTATTGCTGAATATACTGCTCTGTAACTGTCCCTTTGGGAAGGAAGATATTGGCAAGTTTTGCTTTTTCTTTTCTCTGTTACTTACAAGAGTAAATCTAAATCACAAGCCAAAATAGCTTTCACTGGAAGTGTTATAAGATTAAAGGACTCTGGGTGTTTATTTCAATTAGTTCCAGAGTAAACAGTCTAATACTTATTTATCTACCACTCTTGATTTTATAAATATTCTACTAAAAAGAATATAAATAGGAATATTTAAATGGAAGACAAATATTATGGAAACCAATTATTTTAGTTCAATTAACTCTTTAAACTGAATAAGTGTTCATTGTTTCAATGTTTATGCTCCATCCCCTTTGTTCTAAAAGTTCAAAAGATACCTATTAATAACAATTTTTTAATCCAGACTGGGATCTAGATAAGAATATAAACACTGATGTTCTCTGAACCAGAAGCTTAAAGCCTAACAGAAGATTCAGACAGGCAGGAGTAATTTTATTAGGAGTGATAAGCACAGTTAACAGAGATAAATAAAGAGTGCCATAGGAGTATTAAATATCAGAAATTAATTACAGATTTCAAAATACATACCAGCCACTGTGAATCTTGAAAAGAAGCATGGGAATTAATCAGGCAGAAAGGAGCTGATCGTTAAGGTGGAATCACCTCTAACATCTGCTCCAAACCTAAAATGTTACACAGACACGTAATTATGTGTGATCTCTGCTGAAAATAAATGAAGAGCGTTGGAAACCAAAGTCAGGGAGAATCACTGAAGAATGGAAAGATGACAACTTAACTCGGAGAAGGAAGCCACAACTTAAAACTACATCTAGGACAACTCCGCTACTAAAAGTGACGCAGGAGAATGTTTCAGGCAAGAAGAGGGCCGAGAGCCAAGGCCCAGGAGATTCTTCACCCAAACCGCACAGGTTTGCAATAGGCACCAGCTGGCAGGGGCAAATGCCCCAGGGAAGAGCAGGGGGGTTCAGACTCAGTGTGGAGACAGGGAGTTACATCGCTGGGGGCTAGCAGTACATGGAAAGGGAAAACCACCCAACCTGGGGGATTAACTCCTTATGCACAGAAAACTGACCCCACCCACCCACGCACCCACCACTGACTATCTCCCATCTGGGATCCTCACTGAGGCTAGGAAGTTTCAAAATGTCAAGGAGTTTTTCAAATGTCTTGGGGAAATCCCCAACAAGGATCCTGGGACATTTCTGCTACTGCCATATGTCATTCTCTTTCCCTCTCTCAGATGAATGAATTAACAGGCAATACTCATTACGTAGAAGGCTGAGTGTGGAAGAATTGATGTTTTTGAATCGTGGTGCTGGAGAAGACTCTCAAGAGTCCCTTTGACTGCAAAGAGTTCAAACCAGTGAATCCTAAAGGAGATGAACCCTGAATATGCATTGAAAGGACAGATGCAAAAATTGAAGCTCCCATACTTTGGCCACTTGATGGGAAGAGCTGACTCACTGGAAAACACCCTGATGCTGGGAAAGAGTAAAGGCACAGGGATAGGGGGTGGCAGAGGCTGAGACAGTTAGGAAGCATCACCAACTAAAGGGACATGAATTTGAGAAAACTCCAGGAGATACTGGAGGTCAGAAGAGCCTGGAGGAGAGTGCAAAGAATCGGACATGTGTACTAAGTGTGTACTAGTTTTCGTAATACTCCCTCCTGAAGTCAGTATCACATACTCACTAACTGTGAACCTGGAGTTCGATGCATTTAGATATATAATTTCATATTATCACAACTTGAGATAACTCACCTAGTCTTAGTTTTACCACTTTGAAAATCAGAATAATGATAATTACCTTGCTAATCTGTCATGATATTTTACATAAGACAGAGAGTTTAAGCAGTATGTCTTCCAGGTCATCAATATACAATAAATGATATACATGATATTACCAGAATCCATTCTGCATTAAAAATTTTTGAAGACCAGTGTTTTAGAGGTTGCCTGCCTCCACAATTTTAAAATCTATTTTCAAGTAGATAGTGGTGCTAGTACATAAACTGCTTTGACTATTTCCAAACTGGATAACTAGCAAAACAGTCAGAAGGTTTCATTAGCATTGGATACAATGATACAGAATTACCATTAGAAGAAAACCCATGGGATTATGACCCAGGAGGACGGAGAGTTAGGGAGTCTGAGAGTGACAGGCACACATTAACTACTATGTTTAAAATGGACAACCAACAAGGACCTACTGTATAGCACAGGGAGCTCTCTGCTCAGCGTTACGGGGCTGCCTGGATGGGAGTCTGGGGGAGAATGAATACATGTGTATGTACGGCGGAGTCCCTTCACTGTTCACCTGAAACCATCACAACGTTGCTAATTGGCTATACTCCAATATAAAAAAAAGTAAAAAAGAAAAAGAAGAAACAAAACCCATGGGATTATGACTCCATACCAAACACTTGAACTCTCAAAAAAAATAATGAAAACATTTAATATGTAAAAATCTTCAAATACTTATCCACTGTTTTCATTTAAATTTCCTCAGGAACTTTCATTTTTATATTTTTCATAGAGAAGTTACTTATAAATTCTTCAATTAAAGTTACTTTTAATTAATACATATGAAGATTTTCATTCATGTGTACGTGTGTGTGTGTGTGTGTGTGTGTGTGCTGGTCTTTTCCCTGAACAGAATTAGCATTCTCTGAGGATACAGATATTGTCACAATGATTTATGTGTAAGCCATTTGCCTCACCTTGAGTTTGCCAAACATCGTGCTTTACACAGGCAGATATTTGATAAGTAATTGTTACAAAGTGTTTTTGAGCCCAACCAGCCAAGGGCCTGTGCTCTGTATTTGTTGCTTTTAACAATATAGCTGGATGCTTGAGAGTCATGTTTTTGACACCGGCTCTCAGTTTTTATTTTCCTTTATGCAAAAAAAAAATAATAATAATAATAAAATGCAAACACCACTGAACAACTTTGCTAGAAATTGTATATTGGCGAGCTGTTTTCTCATCTTCTTATACCAAAATCTATTATCTGAATCAAAATATTCTCTACCCATGGAATAATTTTATGTGTACTCAAGACTTAAATGGTTGCCCCTCTGCTGACACTTTAAAATATTAGGATATATATGTACATATACACATACATACACATATTCTCTCTCTCTCTCTCTCTCTATATATATATATATATATATATACACACACATATACATATACATTCCTTAAGCTTAAGTATATACTCCTTGAAAGTGAAAGTGAAAGTGAAGTCGCTCAGTCATGTCCGACTCTTTGCGATCCCATGGACTGTAGTCCACCAGGCTCCTCTGTCCGTGGGATTTTCCAGGCAAGAGTACTGGAGTGGGTTGCCATTTCCTTCTCCAGGGGATCTTCCTGACCCAGGGATCGAACCCAGGTCTCCTGCATTGCAGGCAGACGCTTTACCCTCTGAGCCACCAGGAAAGCTTATATTATATCCCTCAAGTCTTTGACCATAGATATATTTTGCAATCTCTATCTGTAAACAATTTTCCTGTCTTTCCATGGTAACTGCAGACTGTTTTGTAGGATCATCCTTGCAGGACAGTCTTTCCTAACTTCTCAAACTAAGCTCTGAAGCGTCTCTATCACCATGTACTCATCAAACAATACTGTACAACTTTCCTATATGCCTCCAGTTAATCACATAGTTTCTGAAAGTGACAGCAGAATTAAATTACTTTAATGTACAATATGATCTCTTTTTGCAATTTTCATTATTTTTCTATTCTTCCATCTTCATACCCTTTCCATGACAAATAAACCTTAAAGTTGAGGTTCACTGCCCCTGATAAAAGAGAAAACAAAAGGATTCAGAGAAAACAGAGATTACAACATTGGTTTTAAGCTGAAAGGCAGCTTTAAAAGTCAGATTCCTGGAGTCTAACTGTAAAAAGTTTCAAGGGCATCATTCCTGTAATTACCATAAGAAACAGCCAGATGCACTGAAAATCGATAGCTTTTCTTGGACCCATCCAGAAAACTTAGTTTGCAGGGCAAATTGCCAAGAGTCTTAGGCAAGATCTGCTTACCTGGAGAGAAGCTGTGTGAGATGAGTGGAAGGGACACTTTGGGGGTTGTTCTGATGAATTTCTAGAACCAGTGTGGACTGGTGTGAGAGGGAGAGACTCCACGAGCACAGTCTGGAGGGGCCCTTACACACCCCCGGGCTCAGCCTCCCGTGATGCTGGCACATCCTCACAGTGTGGACCTGAGAAAGACCCTTCACACCATAGCAGGAGAGTAAGACTAATCATTGTGAAATGTGCATTCGGTATCAGCTGTGTCCAAGTCTCTGTGACCCCACGGATGGTAGTCTTCCAGGCTCCTCTGTCCACAGGATTCTCAAGGCAAGGATACTGGAGGGGGTTGCCATTTCCTACTTCACATTCTCAAGATACAAGCTACCTAAAATGCTAGAATATAGAATGAACCCAGGGTTCCACACATCAACCCCATCAACAGGTCTTCAGTGGATTATTTCAGTTCAGTTGCTCGGTCATGTCCAACTCTTTGTTACCCCATGGACTGCAGCACTCCAGCCCTCCCTGTCCATCACCAACTCCCAGAGCTTGTTCAAACTCATGTCCATTGAGTTGGTGATGCCACCCAACCATCTCATCTTCTGTGGTCCCCTTCTCTTCCCACCTTCAATCTTTCCCAGCATTAGGGTCTTTTCAAATGAGTCAGTTCTTTGCATCAGGTGGCCAAAGTAGTGGATTATTTATAGGATCTCAAACTCAAAAGAAGGGCTTCCTAGGTGACTCACTGGTAAAGAAGCTGCATGCCAATGCAGGACACATAAGAGGCACGGTTGGGAAGATCCCCTGGAGGAGGGCATGGTAACATACCCCAGTATTCTTGGCTGGAGAATCCCACTGACAGACATAGCTTCAGGGGCTACAGTCCATAGGGCCACATAGAGTTGGACATGACCGAAGCGACTTAGCACACACACGCAAAGTGAAAAGAAAGGACAGAAACAAGGAAACTGAATGGATGTGGCCATTCCGAAATTTACAGCTAGAATGAACACTCAAAGCAATGCAACCCCTGGTAGAAGGCTGAAGGGATTCTGGGGCTGATTAAAGAAAAGTTATAACCACAAGAGGTGATGACACACCACGGTTTAATCAGGCTGCACCCAGACATGATTCCACAAGAGGAGAAGCTCTCACAGTCCCAGATTTCTCAGTATAAGACAAAAAGGCACAGGGACCACCTTCAGAAGGGGAGGAGGGAAAGGAACCTCCTTGTAGAAAAGAAGGTGAAAGGAACCTTACATGTCATGCTGACATTGCTCAGTAGCTTGGCAGGGTATCTGTGGCTGAGGGGCCATAGCAGCTTATGGTTTTATACCCACATGACTCTGTCTTATCAGTAGCTGGTGGATGCTGGGTGGGGTTGTAAATATCTAAACTAAAATATCTAGTTGTTTGCATGCTAAGCCACCTCAGTCATGCCTGACTCTTTGCAACCAAGTGGACTGTAGCCCACCAGGCTCCACTGTCCATGGGGATTCTCCAGGCAAGAATATTAGAGTGGCTTGCGATTTCCTCCTTCAATGGATCTTCCTAACCCAGGGATTTAACCCTAGCCTCTTACGTCTCCTGGCATTGGTCAGTGAGTTCTTTTACCACTAGCACCACCTAGGCAGTTTAAATCTGATCAGATATTGTGATATTCTAAAAGTGTTGTGGAAAGTTCTATACTCCGGAAGGAATATATTCTATAAGAGGTAAAACAAAACAGGGAGTTCACTGCTGGTTTATATCTTGAATACTGAGGTTTTAACCAGTCTGGCATTTTTCTTTTACCTTTCAGAATCTTTTCATAGATGTTTTATGTGTTTGGTCTAGAGATTTTATGTGTAATTCACAAAAGAGAATAGAATGTAGTTTGCTCCATTTTGCCCATAATGAATGTGATTTTAACATACTAAAATTTTTAACAGCTTAGTATTAGTTGTGTTAGTATTTTTATTAGTAATAGTAAGCACTTCCTCAATAATGCCTGGATAATTTCTATAGATATGTTTTCAAGATAACTAACCTTCTCTTCAGCTGTGTCTAAGATTCTGTTAAACCTATTTATGAGTTCTTAATTTTACTGCATTTTTTATTTGAACACTTCCATTTGACTTTTATCTCTAAATATATTTGAAATATTAAGCACTGTTCTCTATTTCCCTGAACATATTTAGCACATTTAAAATCTACATCTTATAAATAGTAGCTAGAATGTCCAGAGGCTGTGACAATGTGCTACTTTTTTGAAAATACTTAATCTTTACTCATCTTATCTTGTTGTATAACACCACTGGTAGTTTTCTTTGATTCCATCTTAGACTATGCATATGAAAGAATACAAGCATAGTTTAGGCTATGACAAATGTTCTCCTGCTAACCAGATGTTTTTTGTTTATTTGTTTCTGTCTGGAGTCAGGTTATTTGTAGATCACCTTAATCCGGTCATGGATGGGGCTGATTTAAAGTTGGTTTTCAAACTTTGTGAAGTCTATTATATTTCTGACTTTCCAGTTCAAAATCACTGTTTCTATGTAGCTGTGAGTAGCTTCCATTTGCTAAAGCCATATCTGTTCTCTTGGAAAAGCATAGCTTCAGTTTATGCACAAAGTTAATATTGCATTCTCTGCGACATTTTGAAACTAGTTTTTAGACTCCAGAGAATGCACCAGAAAAGAATGTATTGATTCAGAATTTGAATGGCATCCTTAAATTTGCATTCTATATGATTTAGATAAAAATAATCTGGCGAATTTGAAACGAGCTGACTAATCTTGGGGACAACCTAAGGAAGCAGGATGGGCTTCCACTGAAAATTTGGTTAAGATGTCAAGATTGATGAAGCCACATATAGATCAAGAGGATAAAACCTTTTGTTATTCACATAGTGAGGTTTCTGGGGAGAACAGGGCATGTCTCCCAAGCTTTTCTGAAAAGAGCTTGAAGAAGAAGAGAACAAGGAGTTTGGGGCTTTCATTGTGGTGAGGGGATGCGCTCACCACCTGAAGTGGTCCCCCACCCCAGGGAAAGAGGTCTGCACTGTGAATCTTCTGCTGAAGCCAGAGGACCAAGCCCTGAGGCTGTCTTGTGTGCGCCCAGGCCAAGACAGAAGAAAGAAGAGAGGGGTGAGGCTTAATAGCTTTCAACCTTCAAGCTGCAAACAATAAAGTGAGACCTTTTACCACACTGAGATATAATACAAACTTTACCCATAAGAAAATGGTAAAAGAAAGAAAAAAGGAATTAAGTTACTACGTAAAATAATCTACTTCTTCCTCCTCTTCCTTTCTTCTTCTCTCACTCACACGGCCTTTAGTTTCAGCCGTGGCTCTCCAGTCTCTTGCAAATAAAAAATGATGTTCTGAGCAATGAATCATCTTTTAGTTGCTTTGAGTTTCTTGCCAGCTTAGGGGGGATTTTCAGGTTTACTTAGTGCAGCCTTTCATCATAAGCCTTGAGGTAAGCACGTGGAGGCAGAGGTTGAAGAAGGAATCTACGGGTGAATGACAGTTACTATAGCTGGTGCACTAAAGCCCATAAGCTAGGAAGGCAGTATTTGCCACTACCTGGCAAGAGACTCAAAGCGTTGCTTTTTATATAGCTAAACCTGGTGCCCTTTGGGTAACGTCTTACTTAGATAAAAGGAAATGCCTGGAACTTTGCAACTGCAAAACAATTCATCAATCATATTTTAATAGGTCTCATATGGTATTTTAAAATGAATGCATTTTGAGGAAATGTGAAACATTTGTAACAGAGGGAAACTGCTTTCCTTTAACCTTTGCATGAAGGCATCTTGTTAGATCACATTAAAATTTTCTTATATGTCTGTTGAGACTTGGGCTCATTTAATGTTTGTGAGTATGTATACAGAGAAATAAAGGGAGTCAGATTTTTTAAATTATATATGGAAGGGAATATTTACATAGATTTTTATGAACAGAACTCTATCCCAAGGGGAAGGCTGAGAATGGGTCGATATGTAGGTTTTATAGTGGTAATGCTTTCAAGGAGAGTGATAGCATATTATTTCCTCATCCATTCTTGGAGGCCAGAGGTGGCTGTTTTATTTATTTATTTACTTGTGGTTATTTAGGAGATGGAGAACAGAGGCATAATTGAATCGAATGTGCTTGGTTGTTCCTGTTGCTTGAATCCAGAATCTCATATTGTTCGGTATTTTAGCACGGTGAAGTAGAAACAGGGCATTTCTATTCTGTGTGAGATGAGTAAGTAATTGTCTTATATGCTGATGAGAGGAAAAGAAAGAATGGGTTTGGGAGAAGTGGGATGCATTTTGTCTGCTGGAGACATTTTCACTTCTTAACGAATCTGCTGAAATCATTTCTTATCCCTGGATGAGCTATGAACTTTGAATCTCTTTTTTTCTTCCAAATTGCAAGGTTATAAATAGCCTCAAGCCACTTTTTTTTCACTCTTGTTGATACATTTTGCAAAGCATTCAAAAGGAAAAGGGAAATGAGAAAATAAAAAGGTGTCCTATAAGTAGATAGTTAAAAATGTATTTATTTCTAATGTGGTGTTGTTCTGGGTAGGAGACACATTATGACAAGTAAGGGGCTTGTGAAATAAGATTAGCGTTCTTCCTGATTTTGGAAGAAAAGTACTGAAAATGTTTTCCAATTATCATTCAGTAATTGCATTAAACAATCAAAAATATAAAGACTAAATGTATCTATGACCATTTTTATTCAATAGAAAAACATCAATCTGAAATCGTCATTGATCCTCTTACAATAACCCACCTCCACAATGAGTTACAGAAAGGAAAAGCTTAAGTTATATGGATGCTGTCAAAGTTAATACAGTGAAGTTTTAAGTAAAGTTGTTGATGTAGTTGAAGTTAAAACAATGAAGGGCAGGGAAGCCTGGCATGCTGCAGTCCATGGGATTGCAAAGTCAGACACGACTTACAGCAACAAAAAGTGAAGTTATCCTGAAACACAAGTTCTTGAATCCAGAAAATGAAATCGTAAACTCAAAAGTAACATGTTTTCTAATCCTTGTGTGTGTGCGTGTGTTATTTGACCAGTCTTGTCCGACTGTTGGCAACACTACAGACTGTAGCCTGCCAAGTTCCTCTGTCCGTGGAATTCTCCAGGCAAGAATACTGGAATGGATAGCCATTCCCTTCTCCAAGGATCTTCCCAACCCAGGGATCAAATCCAGGTGTCCTGCACTGCAGGTGGATTCTTTACCATTTTTATCCTTATGAGAATAACTGATGGTCAGATGTGTGCTAACAGGTTAAAACTCAAGAGATTGAGCATGAGATTATGGGAAGAAGACTGTGTGTAGAAAGTTAATAGGCAATTGGAAAAATATTTAAACATGATACAGGAGCTCAAATACTTACGGAATGCCAAGTGAATTTATTGGATATTATGAACATGGTCTCATTTTGGATACCAAAATTAGAAACAGTAATAATCTTACAAAATATATGACTATTTCCATTTTGGGGGTCACATTTTTTGTTTTTTTTTTCTATCTTTGTCACATTTCCTCTGATTTGTCTTTCTTTTTTTTTTCATTGAGCACAGTGAGATATGAACCTCATTAGAGGTATACAGATTTTCTACTTTTCAGCTTATGTAAGCATGTTCTAACAACTCGCATGTTGAAAAACTTGTGCCTTTTTGCATTTATCCTCATGATTTAATGTTGCTATTTCAGTTCAGTTCAGTTCAGTCGTTCAGTCGTGTCCGACTCTTTGTGACCCCATGAATTGCAGCACGCCAGGCCTCCCTGTCCATCACCAACTCCCAGAGTTCACTCAGACTCACGTCCATTGAGTCAGTGATGCCATCCAGCCATCTCATCCTCTGTCGTCCCCTTCTCCTCCTGCCCCCAATACCTCCCAGCATCAGAGTCTTTTCCAATGAGTCAACTCTTCACATGAGGTGGCCAAAGTATTGGAGTTTCAGCTTTAGCATCATTCCTTCCAAAGAAATCCCAGGGCTGATCCCCTTCAGAATGGACTGGTTGGATCTCCTTGCAGTCCAAGGGACTCTCAAGAGTCTTCTCCAACACCACAGTTCAAAAGCATCAATTCTTCGGTGCTCAGCCTTCTTCACAGTCCAACCTAATAATTAGATATAAGCCTAAAACGCATACTATTAACATAATATTTGTACATATAGGATGAGTGGCCTCAGACAAAGAAAATGCCCTCTCTGTGACTAAAACATTCTATATTCCTTATGAAAAAGTGAACTTCCCTATATATGTTAGTATTGAGCTGTTCCAAATAGATCTTAATATCATGAAAGATTCACCTATGATTTCAAAATGATATTCATCAACTGAGTACATAATTGTCATTTCCTAAGAGAAATGTGGAAGCCAGTTGCTTTATATTGTATTTTCTTTACTAATATTTCATTTGTCAATGTAATTGAAAGGAACACCTTGTCTTGTTTTTCAAGTATCTGTTGAGAAAAATAGGGTTAAAATTTAAAGTTATCTGGTAGAAAGGTTACAAAAGGATAAATCCTTGCATTTTATGAGACAACTCAACCCTCTTTCTAGAATAAGTTCTAGTACATTAATTTCTCACTCTCATGCAATCTGCAACTGGCTTTCTAAAACCAAAATGTGTGTAGTATGTTCTCAATGCATTGGAAACACAAATTTCTATGAACCAGTGTGCTCCATGTATTATACATAATAATAAAGTGCAACTATTTTATAGTATTTTCCTTGATGGTTAGAGATGCTCACATAAAGCCTATGTGATGTATATTATGCTTATTAAAATAGAACAGCAATTAAATATTTTTTAAAAGCACCAAGATAATGATAATAGTCTCATGGATCTCACTAAGCAGCTAGATTCAAAGACTATCAGCCTATTTTAGACTTCAATCAGCCTACTATATATTTGTATTCAGTTCAGTTCAGTTCAGTCACTCAGTTGTATCCGACTCTTTGCGACCCCATGAATCACAGCATGCCAGGCCTCCCTGTCCATCATCAACTCCCAGAGTTCACTCAGACTCATGTCCATTGAGTCAGTGATGCCATCCAGCCATCTCATCCTTGGTCGTCCCCTTCTCCTCCTGCTCCCAATCCCTCCCAGCAACAGAGTCTTTTCCAATGTGTCAACTCTTTGCATGAGGTGGCCAAAGTACTGGAGTTTCAACTTCAGCATCATTTCCTCCAAAGAAATCCCAGGGTTGATCTCCTTCAGAATGGACTGGTTGGATCTCCTTGCAGTCCAAGGGACTCTCAAGAGTCTTCTCCAACACCACAGTTCAAAAGCATCAATTCTCTGGAGCTCAGCTTTCTTCACAGTCCAACTCTCACATCCATAGATGACCACTGGAAAAACCATAGCCTTGACTAGACGGACCTTTGTTGGCAAGTAATATCTCTGCTTTTCAATATCTAGGTTAGTCATAACTTTTCTTCCAAGGAGTAAGCGTCTTTTAATTTCATGGCTGCAATCACCATCTGCAGCCCAAAATCATCTGCCATGATTCTGGAGCCCCCCCACCCAAAAAAAAAAAAAAGAAGTCTGACACTCTTTCCACTGTTTCCCCATCTAGTACCTACTTATAAACTACTGGATTTAAACATATACCCTGCACATAAATTACTTTCCTCCTTATTAACATTAGGTTTTTTTTTTTAATGTTCAGAAATCTGATTCATAGGTTCCATGACATAAGGAATTAAGTATTTGGATCTCTGTGAGGGATGAAGAAAGGGAAAGACATTTCAAACCACTATAATTCCAAAGATTTGAAGCAAGCTTGCCAGCTTCTTCAAATATTAGCATGTTTCAAGCGTAAATCCTCCCATCTATTCAGTTCTTTCTTATCATCCACTTATTCAACCAGCACCACTTAAGAATCCACTGTGGTCAAAGTGCTTTGCCAAGGACCAGGGGGATAAAGTGATGAAAAATTCAAAGTCTGCCCTCCTAGAGATAGCAATCTAGGGAGATGATAGAAAAGTGTGCAAAAGTAACTGTAAGATGGATTGTGATATGTCACACAAGGGAGGTAGGGAGGGACAGGATCCAGAAATGTGAGTGATCAGCCCTGTCTTGTGCATTCTTGGAAGAGGCTGTCCAGAGATGATGTTTCAGTTTGTACGCAGTATTGATCTGCTGTGTGGGGCGGCCTTGTCATCTTAGCCTGGGAGAGGACGTGAGCAGAGGCGGTGTCCCTCCTCCATCTGTGCCTTGCTTCCCTTTTATGTTCTTCTCTGCTAACATATGTATGCCTATAACTCCATTCCCTATTTTCTTAGCCACCTAGTTGATATTTTTTCTCATTTATTTGCATAATCTACATTAATAGTGCATTTGTTTTACTGTGTATATTACAGAAAATGTCTTACTTAAGTGATGTTGCTACTAATAATCACAAAGTTACCTAAGCACCAATATTTAAATACACTTGGCCAAATATCCATTTAGTTTTAACCAACTAGGTTCAAAGGAAACCAGTCTAGGAGTTGGATGCTCAATCACCATGTGGTAGTTTAATTTAAGACAAACCTGACTTAAAAAAAAAAAAAAAAAACATTTCTCTACATATAGGGCTTTAGACTTAAAGCTTATATACTTTGCTTTAAAAAATGAAAACATCATTTTCCATATAAACGAGATGTCAAACATATAATAATCCCCTTCTGCTGTTATTTTCTTTAGGAAACTGTATGTTCAGGTATTTTACATGATCACAATGTGTTCATACTAAGGTACAACTTCCTTGGCCCTCCTCTACAACAGATTTAATAGAAAACCCACTTTTTTCCACTGTTGGAGGAATTAGGTAGATATGGAGATATCTATCTGTCCCCTGCCCTGCACAGATCCTCTCAATCATTCAGAATAAAGGGAAGCTCCATGGGGCAAGAGAATAAAGTAAAAGCGCTCACTGTGTGCTCATAGTCCTCTGCCTCTGGGGTCCTGATCCTACTTGCTTGTGTGTTCAGTCGCTTAGCTGTGTCCAACTCTTTATGACCCCATAGGCTGTAGCCCACCAGGCTCCTCTGTCCATGGAATTCTCCAGGCAAGAATACTGGAGTGGGTTGCCATTTCATCCTCCTGGAGATCTTTTTGACCCAGGGATCCAACCCTCCTGGAACTCCAATCTGCATCTCCTGTGTCTCCTGCACTGGCAGGGAGATTCTTTACCAATGCATGACCTAGGAAGCTGGTCCCACTTGGGAGCATTTATTACTTGTAGCAAAGCTTAAAGAACTCTCTCCTGAAAGCTACTGTAATTCAGAAAACTAAGATCACGGCATCTGATCCCATCACTTCATGACAAATAGATGGGGAAACAGTGAAAACAGTGGCTGACTTTATTTTGGGGGGCTCCAAAATCACTGCAGATGGTGACTGTAGCCATGAAATTAAAAGACACTTACTCCTTGGAAGGAAAGTTATGACCAACCTAGACAGCATATTAAAAAGCAGAGACATTTCTTTGTCAACCAACGTCTAAAAGACTATGGTTTTTTAAGTAGTCATGTATAGATGTGAGAGTTGGACTATAAAGAAAGCTGAGAGCCGAAGAATTGATGTCTTTGAACTGTGGTGTTAGAAAAGACTCTTGAGAGTCCCTTGGACTGTGAGGAGATCCAACCAGTCCATCCTAAAGGAGATCAGCCTTGGGTGTTCTTTGGAAGGACTGATGCTGAAACTGAAACTGCAATACTCTGGCCACCTGATGCAAAGAGCTGACTCATTTGAAAAGACCCTGATGCTGGGAAAGATTGAAGGCAGGAGGAGAAGGGGATGACAGAGGATGAGATGGTTGGATGGTGTCACCGACTCAATGGACATGGGTTTGAGTAGAATCCAGGAGTTGGTGATGGACAGGGAGGCCTGGCGTGCTGCGGTTCATGGGGTCGCAAAGAGTCAGACATGACTGAGCGACTGAACTGAACTGTTATCTCAGTGCCCATTAAATACGATAGAATCAGCTCTGCCTGCATCACAGGTAACATGAGAAGAAGCTACATCTCACAGGGAAATGTCTGTTACATTCATCATCAAGAGTTGAAAAACCTCCCCTAGTTTTTGGTCCAAAACAACTTCCTCAAAAATTTGGAGGAACTTTCTGAACAATAAATAAAGCAAAAGATATATAAATTTGTTGAATACTAGGTGCAACATTATTAATGCTCTGTCTCAATCTTTGGCTTCCCTGGTAGCTCAGCTGATACCCACCAATAACCCACTCCAGTATTTTTGATCTTCCCTGGTGCTCAGCTGGTAAAGAATCCACCTGCAGTGTGGGAGCCCTGGGTTTGATCCCTGGGTTGGAAAGGTGCCCTGGAGAAGGGAACAGCTACTCACTCCAGTATTCTGGCCTGGAGAATTCCATAGACTGTTTAGTCCATGGGGTCGCAAAGAGTTGAACACGACTGAGCAACTTTCACTTTTAATTTTTTTTTTCCTCAGCAATTCTACTCCTCAGAAATTATTCTTCAAAAATGCATGTATAGGCACATAAAACAGGCTTTCCTGGTAGCTCAGCTGGTTAAGAATCTGCCTGAAATGCAGGAGACCCCACTTCAGTTTCTGGACGGGGAAGATCCCCTGGAGAAGGGATAGACTACTCTCTCCAGTATTCCTGGGCTTCCCTGGTGGCTCAGAAGGTAAAGAATCTGCCTGCGATGCAGGAGATCCTGGTTCGATCCCTGGGTAGGGAAGATCCCCTGGAGGAGGGCATGGCAGCCCACTCCAGTATTCCTGCCTGGAGAATCCCATGGGCAAAGGAGCCTGGCAGGCTATAGTCTACAGGGCCTCAAAGAGTCAGATACAACTGAGCGACTAAGCACAGCACAGCACATAAAACAGACATGAGACCAAAAAAATTAAGAATTGTACAAATAAGCAGAGACCTCAACAGAGAACATTAGGTATTTCAAAGGTGGCTTTGGCTCTGTCTGATTTGCCTTGGCTGAGCAGTTTTTCAGCATTTTACTGTACCTTATCATATGATCCAAAACCCAGCCATGTATATGCAAAGATCTCAACTCAATCCCACATGACCTCACTTGCTACTTTTGTCTTCATTTAAAATAAAATGTTATTTTACTCCACTGTATTAGAAATAGTTTGTTCAATTTTCAGTTTTACCTTCTTTCTATTCCTTATATCTCCATAAATAATAAAAATAATAAAAGCCAATTATGGCACACAAACATTATATGACTGGTCCCATTCCCTCTCTTTTACACACGCAGACACACACACACAGGATCATTGTAAGATGATACCGGCACTATGGAGAACAGTATGGAGATTCCTTAAAAAACACGGAAGAAAACCACCATATGACCCAGTAATCCTACGACCGAGCATGTGCTGTGCTGAGTTGCTTCAGTCACGTCCGATTCTGCGTGACCCTGTGTTTTATAGCCCACCAGGCTCCTCTGTCCATGGGATTCTCCAGGCAAGGATACTGGAGTGGGATACCATTTCCTTCTCCAGGAGATCTTCCTGACCCAGGGATCAAACTCTCATCTCTTATGTCTCCTGCACTGGCGGGTGGGTTCTTGACCACTAGCACACAAACCCTGAGAAAACCATAAGTTAAAAAGGCACATGCACCCCAGTGTTCACTGCAGCATTATTTACAATAGCCAGGACATGGAAGCAACCTAGATGTCCATCAACAGAGGAATGGCTAAAGAAGGTGTGGTACATAAATACAGTGAAATATTACTCAGTCACAAAAAAGTACCAATTTCAGTTGGTTGACCTGAGGGGGATGAACCCAGAATCTGTTATACATAGTGAAATAAGTCAAAAGGAGAAAAACAAATATTGTTATATTAATACATATATGATCTTGAAAATGGGACTGATGAACCTACTTTGCAGGCAGGAATGGAGAGGATACACAGAGAATGGACTTGTGGACTCAGCTGGGTAAGGAGAGGGTGGGATGACTTGGGAGCATACCCCTAATGTGTACACAGCACCATGTGTAAAATAGAGAGGAAGCAGGAAGCTGCTGTGTGCTGCAGGGAGCTCAGCTCTGCGCGCTCTTGTGACCTACAGAGGTGGGATTGGGGTGAGTGGGAGCGGGTCTCACAGGGGAGGGGATATATGTACACATAGAGCCCATTCACTCTGCTGTACAGCAGAAACTAACACAGCATTGTAAAGCAACTCTACTCCAATTGAACAACAGTAGATATCAATTAAAAATGCCTTGGGTCACTGTCTTGACTTCCGGAGGTGAGGTCCAGATGAGGAGGGAAGGATGCAGGAAGGGTGGGGTATATGTATATTTATGGCTGATTCACGTTGCTGATTCACATTTAAAAAAAAAAAAAAAAACTAAGATCATGACATCTGGTCCCATCACTTCATGGCAAGTAGATGGGGAAACAGTAACAGTCTTTATTTTCTTGGGCTCCAAAATCACTGCAGATGGTGACTGCAGCCATGAAATTTAAAGACACTTGCTCCTTGGAAGAAAAGCTATGACAAACCTAGTTCAGTCCAGTCGCTCAGTCCTGTCCGACTCTTTGCCACCCCAAGGAATGCAGCATGCCAGGCTTCCGTGTCCATCACAACCCCCAAGGCTTGCTTAAACTTATGTCCATCGAGTCAGTGATGCCATGCAACCATCTCATCCTCTGTACAGTGCATTAAAAAGCAGAGACATTATTTTGCCAACAAAGGTCCATCTACTCAAAGCTATGGTTTTTCCATTAGTCATGTATGAAGGTGAGAGCTGGACCATAAAGAAGGCTGAGTACCAAAGAACTGACATTTTTGAACTGTGGTGTTGGAGAAGACTCTAGAGAGTCCCTTGCACTACAAGGAGATCAAACCAGTCCATCCTAAAGGAAATCAGTCCTGAATATTCATTGGAAGGACTGGTGCTGAAGCTGAAGCTCCAATACTTTGGCCACCTGGTGCGAAGAGCCTACTCATTAGAAAAGACCCTGATGCTGGGAAAGACTGAAGGCAGGAGAAGAAGGGGATAACTGACACGACTGACTCAATGAACACTGAGTTTCAGCAAGCTCCAGGTGATGGTGAAGGACAGGGAGGCCTGGCATGCTGCAGTTCATGGGGCCACAGATAGTCAGACACAACTGAAGGACTGAACAACAACAACACGTTAGTATATAGCAGAAATCAACACAACACTGTAATGCAATTAACTTTCAATTAAAATTTTTTTAAATGTAAAGAAAGGCGGTGCTAAAATTAAGTGCTCTTGCAATCAGTTGCATGTTAACACATATACTTAAGACTTCCCTGGTGGCTCAGATGGTAAAGCATCTGCCTATAATGTGGGAGACCAGGGTTCAATCTCTGGGTTGGGAAGATCCTCTGGAGAAGGAAATGGCAACCCACTCCAGTACTGTTGCCTGGAAAATCCCATTGACGGAGAAGCCTGGTGAGCAACAGTCCATGGGGTCGCAAAGAGTCAGACACGACTGAGTGACTTCACTTTTCATTAACACATATACTTAATATGGGTTTAAATGCTTTTTCTGAAGCATTTTATACTCTCTTGTTCACAAAGCCCAAGTCCAGTCATCAAGTCAGCATTGTGATAACATCATCTTCATTTATTCCCAGCAACCCCTCACTTTTCTGCTCAGAATGCTCAGTTAGCTACAAGTTAACGTGCCTGAGACCATCCATTCCCCATTCCACCTGCCTGTTCCATGCCCGTGGTCATGGGCCACATTCTTACTCCACAAATGGGGGCAGAGAGATCTGATATAAAGGCACAGACCACAGGCAGAGAGACAGTGTCCATCTGTTTGCTATGCTGCTTTAACAGGAGGGGACTTGTAAGCAAGGAGACTCACGAATTGGCCTTGCTCCTTTGAAGCATTTACAGGAAGTTTTCTCAAGCCCAGTACATCAGGCACATTGGGTCTGAGAATTCTTTGTGGTATGGGGACCTCCTCTGTGCTGTGTAATCTTAAGATCATCCCTGGCTGCCATCCACTAAATGTCAATGCCCCAATTGTTACAATCAAATATGTGTCCGTTTTCTAAATGTCCCCTGGGGGTAAAATCATGCCTAGGTGAGAATCACTAGTGTAGAGAGATTAATTATACATCAGATGCTTCCTTATTTGATATACAGGACTGGGAATACAGTTCTTATTTGATTTTATTAAACTATTAAAGATGTTAACACAGAACTGGCTACCTTCTATGGGAATGTTACTAATATTAGTTATTTTAATCAAGTTTGCCAAAGTAAATTTTCTGAAAAAGAGTAGAAACAGTATGAAACAAAAACAATAGCTCTGTTCTTTTACTGTCTTACTCATTTTTACCTTTCTAGTTTCAGTACTATTTTAAAATTACAAAACCAAACAATAACTCCAGTTAATGAAAAGTAATAAATACATTTCACTTTTGAAATCTGAAAATTAGTCAAATTATTATATTTACCTAATTGATTTATTAATCATTTATTCTGATTTGTAGTCTTTCATTCATCTGACTTGAAACTGCAAAATTTAGATATGCAACACCTTTTTTCAATTTTTTTTTTAAATTTGGCTAGACAATTTAATTGGAAACGGAGACACTAAAACATAAATTATGAAAACTTTATTAAAGGGAAAAGCCATTTAGTTATTTAAATGAATAAATATAGCTCATTTGGCATCAGTTATTCTGCCTTATTTGTGACATCAGACAGGCCTGTTTAGCTTTTCATATCCCTAAACAGAGAGGAATACAAGAGTTCTAATTCAAGACATCAATCACTGAAAATGAACATAACCTAATGTCAGTACTGAATCAGGCCATCAATTTATTGCTTTGTAAAAGCAATCAGCAAGCTATCAAGCAATAAAGTGTATGAGATAAGTGCTTCTTTTGAGACAGCACTGCCATTGACAATGATATACTGATGGAGAAGAGAGACTCTTTTTCCAGCATGTTATCCCTCTTACTTGTTAAAAGCCCTGTACCACGCAACAGATGTGAAATATGTTTCTTATTATTATGGACCAATCTAGTTTGTTTAATAGCTTTGGATGCCACTTAGACTTGCTGTCTTATTTAATGAGGTTATATGTGAACTCTCTTGCTTTCTCCAAGTCTTTATGTAGCTGTGAACTGCTTTTCACTCAATTTCCCAAAGACAGTTAACTCACTGCCGTCTTTTACAACGTCTTATTACAGAAAGACCAGCATGTCTGGAGCAAATTGTGATGCTATTAAAATTGTGTCACTTCTGACTAAAAGACCAATACTTTACATTATGTTAACAAGATATGACTGGTTGTTCATAGATATATAATAGCCAGTAGATGCCTTTACTCAGCTCTGTTTGCTTGTGATAAAAGGCGAGGGATGGGGAAGAAGCACATTGTCTGCCCATCTGATCTACACATCTATAAGGTGGATCTGATTCAATTGCACAATGAACTCTCTAACCCTTATCTGCAATTTTCAGGAGGTCTAAAACTAACAGTCTTTTCATATTTTTTCTCCCCCTTGGACGACCAGGAGCCTTAGGGAATGATAAGCTGGCACCAATAAAGCATTGTAAAAATGCTATTTCTTTTTTAATAGAACCAAGAGTACCTTTTAAAAAGTTGGTGCTTCTTTCTGAAGATGCATAATCCATAACCTTGAAAACTAGTAGGATCAATACAATTTATTTTTACTACTTTATGTCATCAATAGATTTAATGACTTTTATGCATTTAAATTTGACTTTTATAGATTTAAAGTCCATATTTTAATGATGAATACTTCTTATTAGCAGAGAAGAACTTAACTCTGTTTATGAATGTCCTGGAGATTTACTGGCAGATTTAACCCAAGTAGACAGACCAGACTTTTTGTTAGCACATTTCAGGTCAGTTATAATTGCTGTTATTATAATTACTACTAACTATTATTGTTATGATGATGATGATAATATTTTCCCTCAATTTCTACAAAACTGAAAGTTGCCAATTTAGGAAAGTCAAAGAGAACAAACAGTCTGTTGACAGGATGGCTTCATGTGTAAGCTTAACGGACAGGCACAGTAGAAGATCCACCTGCTAATGCAGGAGACATGGGTTCGATCCCTGGGCTGGGAAGATCGCCTGGAGAAGGAAATAGCAACCCATTCCAGTATCCTTGCCTGGTAAATCTCAGGAACAGAGAGCCTGGTGGGCTACAGTTCATGAGGTCACAAAGAGTTGGACAGGAATGAGCAACTAAACAACAGTAGAAGAACCATACTTTATGAAAACAGTTTGGTTAAAGAGAGAAACTAAATAACATCATACAATGACCTGTACTAACTGATTTTTCATCTATGGGTCCCCAGAGCGGATATTGACTGTACTTACTACAGCAAAATATTTATGAGCAATATTTTTGAAAAAATAAACATAAGCAATACCTGATATATTAGTCAAAATAGATCAGATTAATCGCATATTTCCAAAATCTCATTGTGGCCTTTTCACATATTACACAGCATGACATTTTTACCCACTTATCCCTCTTTAACCAGAGAAACTATTTTTGCTTATCCCTGGGAATCTCACCCCTCCCTCTCTGCACGGCTTATGTCCACACTTCCTTAGGTGAGGATTTTGCTTTCATAGTCTCTTCTTAGTGTAATCATTCCTGACCGTTCCTTCCTAAAATGTCTGTCTCTATTCCCTGATGCTATATTTGCCCCCTGGACAAAATATCTTATTCCCAGGCTTTGTTTTCACCACAGCAACTACAATACGGGGTACACTCTGTATCAGTAAGTTTTTAATTTTTGTATTCCTCTATTTGAACACAGAGGGCTTCCCTGGTGGCTCAGTGGTAAAGAATCCACAGAGTCAGGAAGATACAGGAAGATACCCTGGAGAAGCAAACTACTTCAGTATTTTTGCCTGGGAAATCCCATGGACAGGGGAGCCTGGTGGGCTACAGTCCATGGGTTCAAAAAGAATTGGATACAGTTTAGCGACTAAAAAACATTTGAATTCAGTTTGTGTGTTCTGTTTGTTCATCACTTTATCTCTTCTCAGGGCTCAAACTGCTTCTGGCTCTCCATCTATAGTAAACTTCTCCAGCTTGGACCTTGGAGAGAGACTGTTTGTGAGAATGGATTCGAAAACTTGCCCTTGTTCTGCCCTTGCAGTCAATGTCTCCATCCCTCTGGCCAAGTATAGATGCCTTGAGATCAACTCCCATATCACTCAACATGGCTGCATTTCTTGTCATCATTATAATTTCATTTAGCTTACAGATAAATAACATAAATAAAACTTTAGATAGTCTATCTGCTGAGTGACATTAATAGATATTTTCCCTTTGATATTTATGCACATTATGAGACTTTTAAATGGAAAATATCAAACTTATGATTTCCATTCTTCCGAGGTGAAAGGTCCTGATCCATGTCAAGTTGGAAGGTAACTCCACTGCAAAATGATATATGGCAATAGAGAGGGTGATGTGGTAATACTTTTAGGGCAGTGCCCTTAATTTCTTCATCATTTACTGCAAACAGCATGATTCCCTTCAATGACCAGTACCCATCAATATTAATTGTGCTTCCAATTTCGGCCTGTATGTCTGTCAGCGATGAGCAACTACCTGGAGCTCCTGCTGCCAATCCAGCTTCTATAGATATAGATGTCTCTAGGTTACCTTATTTTACTTTTTTTTCTCTTCTTCTTTCTGATGTCTTAGTATCCTGGCGATAAATTGCCTGCTGTCATTTCTTTTTCTTTTTTTTTAAACTAAGCCTCAATTGCAGTTGAGGCTATATACTGAATTTGGTGTTGAAGAACTTCCAAAGAGAGTGTTCATTACTTGTTCCCAATCTTCCACTCAGGTCATGATGGTAGCAGAATTAACTCTAGACTCTTTTTAAAAGTATAAATTTAGAATTCTGTGATACTGTCTGAGCTATGAAATTATCTGATAGAAAGGCTTCAGAATAAGTGAAAAGTTTTAAACACGAAAATGGTCAATGTGTTTGCCTCAGACCTAACATGAGACCTTGTTTGCAAAGCCTATATATCATTCCTGAACTGATTGATATCTCTGATGGGTTTGAATGTCTGAAAACTGGCTTTTGCATTAAAGCAGCTTTTTTTTTAAAAAAAAAAAAATCTCTTAATATAATATGACCAGGCCCTTAAAAAGTATCTATTTAAGATCAAATTCAGTATCTACAATTGAATTTAAGGTCTTCACTAACTTAATGAACATGAATTTGAGCAAAAACTGGGAGACAGCAAAAGACAGGGAAGCCTGGCACAGTCCATGGAGTTGCAAAGGGTCAGAAATGACTTGGTAAATGAATCACAACAGAAACTGTACTGAAACATGTAAACATGTTATCTTTGTATTTAGAATTCAAGGATTCTAGGGTGACAAATAGGGTGATTATGCTTACTTCTTTTCCCAGAATCATTGGGAATGTCCCAATTTTACATCTCCTGATGTGCTGAAATTATTAAATAATGCCTCTATTTTATTTTCTACAGTATCTTTTTTCGGAAGTTCAATTATAAGGTCACCCAAAGTGCATATTATTTATTCATCCATTTCTGTATCCATTCACTTTTCCATCCTCTGAATGAATTTTTGCTGAGTCTAATGAAGTACACACTCTTCATTCTAGGGTCAGAGATGTGATTTTGAAAGAAGCAGACACAATTTTTTCCTCTTTCAAGGAGCTTGTTTTTGAGTGCAGAGTCCCAGGCATTAAACATATGAGTAGAAAATAACAGTGGAATGATGTGCCAAGCATCAGAATATAGAAATGTGCAGGAAAGGGAATTTTAAGTATGGAAAGATGAGGAAAAGCCTCCATTGAAAAGTTGACATTGAGGAAACTTTATTTCTGGTAGAAAGAAAAGCAAGGGCAAGTGCTCTTAAGGTGAAAACAAGTTTGAAGAGTTGCTGGGAATAAGTTCAGTGTGGACAGGCATGGTGTGTGGTTTTGGGGAAGGGTATAAAATTGGTTTAGGAATGTTCAGATAGGTGAGATCATATTTGTAAAGATAATATCAGTTCAGACCAGTTCAGCTGCTCAGTCATGTCCGACTCTTTGCGACCCCATGAATCACACCACACCAGGCCTCCCTGTCCCTCACCATCTCCCAGAGTTCACTCAAACTCACGTCCATCGAGTCGGTGATGCCATCCAGCCATCTCATCCTCTGTCGTCCCCTTCTCCTCCTGCCCCGAATCCCTCCCAGCATCACAGTCTTTTCCAATGAGTTAACTCTTTGCATGAGGTGGCCAAAGTACTGGAGTTTCAGCTTTAGCATCATTCCTTCCAAAGAACACCCAGGACTGGCCTCCTTTAGAATAGACTGGTTGGATCTCCCGGCAGTCCAAGGGACTCTCAAGAGTCTTTCCACACCACAGTTCAAAAGCATCAATTCTTTGGCCCTCAGCTTTTTTCACAGTCCAACTCTAACATCCATACATGACTACTGGAAAAACCATAGCCTTGACTAGATGGACCTTTGTTGGCAAAGTAATGTCTCTGCTTTGCAATATGCTATCTAGGTTGGTCATAACTTTTCTTCCAAGGAGTAAGCGTCTTTTAATTTCATGGCTGCAGTCACCATCTGCAGTGATTTTGGAGCCCCCCAAAATAAAGTCTGACACTGTTTCCGCTGTTTCCCATCTATTTCTCATGAAGTGATGGGACCATATGCCATGATCTTCATGTTTTGAATGTTGAGCTTTAAGTCACTCTTCTCTTTCACTTTCATCAAGAGGCTTTTTAGTTCCTCTTCACTTTCTGCCATAAGGGTGATGTCATCTGCATATCTGAGGTTATTGACATTTCTCCTGGCAATCTTGATTCCAGCTTGTGCTTCTTCCAGCCCAGCGTTTCTCTTGATGTACTCTGCGTATAAGTCAAATAAGCAAGGTGACAATATACAGACTTGATGTACTCCTTTTCCTACTTGGAACCAGTCTTTTGTTCCATGTCCAGTTCTAACTGTTGCTTCCTGACCTGCATACAGGTTTTTCAAGAGGCAGGTTAGGTGGTCTGGTATTCCTATCTCTTTCAGAATTTTCCACAGTTTATTGTGATCCACACAGGCAAAGGATTTGGCATAGTCAATAAAGCAGAAATAGATGTTTCTCTGGAACTCTCTTGCTTTTTCCATGATCCAGCAGATGTTGGCAATTTGATCTCTGGTTCCTCTGCCTTTTCTAACACCAGCAATATGGTTCATGTATTGCTGAAGCCTGGCTTGGAGAATTTTGAGCATTACTTTACTAGCAAGTGAGATGAGAGCAATTGTGCAGTAGTTTGAGCATTCTTTGGCATTGCCTTTCTTTGGGACTGGAATGAAAACTGACCTTTTCCAGTCCTGTGGCCACTGCTGTGTTTTCCAAATTTGCTGGCATATTGAGTGCAGCACTTTCACAGCATCAGCTTTCAGGATTTGAAAGAGCTCAACTGGAATTCCATCACCTCCACTAGCTTTGTTCATAGTGATGCTTTCTAAGGCCCACTTGACTTCACATTCCAAGATGTCTGGCTCTAGGTGAGTGATCATACCATCGAGATTATCTTGGTCATGAAGATCTTTTTTGTACAGTTCTTCTGTGTATTCTTGCCACCTCTTCTTAATATCTTCTGCTTCTGTTAGGTCCATACCATTTCTGTCCTTTATCGAGCCCATCTTTGCATGAATTTTTCCCTTGGTAGCTCTAATTTTCTTGAAGAGATCCCTAGTCTTTCCCATTCTCTTCTTTTCCTCTATTTCTTTACACTGATTGCCGAGGAAGGCTTTCTTATCTCTTCTTGCTATTCTTTGGAACTCTGCATTCAGGTGCTTGTATCTTTCCTTTTCTCCTTTGCTTTTCACTTCTCTTCTTTTCACAGCTATTTGTAAAGCCTCCCCAGACAGCCATTTTGCTTTTTTGCATTTCTTTTCCATGGGGATGGTCTTGATCCCTGTCTCCTGTACAATGTCAGGAACCTCCATCCATAGTTCATCAGGCACTCTATCTATCGGATCTAGTCCCTTAAATCTATTTCTCACTTCCACTGTATAATTATAAGGGATTTGATTTAGGTCATACCTGAATGGTCTAGTGGTTTTCCCTACTTTCTTCAATTTAAGTCTGAATTTGGCAATTAGGTGCTCATGATCTGTGCCACAGTCAGCTCCTGGTCTTGTTTTTGCTGACTGTATAGAGTTAAGATAATATAAATTATCATTATTCTAGAAATCAACAATATAGACCAAATAAATACCATGAAAATGGGCTTTGAGTGTCAACAATTAGTAACAAAAATCAGGAATAAACATCCTCTTTTAAAGGTTAACAGCAGTGTTTTAGAAAGAAGACACTGCTTATGGCATTAGAGAAATACCTAGACTATACCTCCTGTAACAGAGGTGATCTAAAGCTGTTTGCTTTAACTTCAGTGGTTTCAAATAGTACTTGATCATCTATGTTATGGGAGGTCCATTCTAGTTAGTAACTGGCCTGCCATCTGCAGGATCCCCCAACTTTGCTATGATCACTTGCTTGTTCTTGGAGGCTTTTTTTGGTCAGTTCTCTATTATATTTTTTGCATCATGTTATAGCATCATGACAATCATATGAAAGTGAAAGTAAAAGTCGCTCAGTTGTGTCCAACTCTTTGCCCCCCCTTGACTATACATTCCATGGAATTCTCCAGGCCAGAATACTGGAGTGGGTAGCCCTTCCCTTCTCCAGGCAATCTTCCCAACCAAGGGACTGAACCCAGGTCTCTCACATCGCAGGTGGATTCTTTACCAGCTGAGCCACAAGGGAAACCCAAGAACACTGCAGTGGATAGCTTATTTCTTCTCCAGCAGATCTCCCCAACTCAGGGATGTTACCTGTGACAATTTTATTTCTTCCTTCTGGATCTTTACGCCTTTTATTGCTTTTTTCTTTCATAGTGCAATAACTAGTACTTCTAGTACAATGCTGAAAAGCAAGGGTGAAAGGGGACATCCTTTTCTTGTTCCTGATCTTTATAGACTTTCTCACAATTAAGTATGATATTAACTGTTTTTTTTTTAGAAATGATCTTTATCAAGTTAAAGAAGCTTCTCTCTACAGCTTCCCTGCTGGTCCAGGGGTTAAGAATCTGCCTTGGAATGCAGGGCATACTGGTTCAATCCCTGGTCTAGGAAGATCCTACCTGCTGTGGAGCAACTAAGCCCAAGCTTTCTATAGCCCATGGGCTACAACTACTAAAGCCCATGCGCCTAGAGCAAAGCCACCACAATGAGAAGCCTGCACACCACAACTAAAGAGTAGCCCCCATTCTCTGCAACTAGAGAAAGCCTGCGTGCAGCAACCAAGACTCAGTGTAATCACAAATAAATAAATCTTAAAAAAAAAAAAAAGACTAGTTCCTCTCTATTACAAGTTTGAGGTTTGAAGTTTGGTTGGAATGTGGTCAAATTCATTTATTTATTGTTTTGTGAATGGGTGTTGGGTTTTTCAAAGGCTTTTCTGCACCTATATCATACAGATATGATCAGATGATTTTTCAGCCTGTCAACAACGATGGATTTCCATTAAATGATTTTTCACTGCTGAAATGATCTTATGTACCTAGGGTAAATCCTACTTGATTATGGTGTATTACAGTTTTTATACACTGTTGAAACTGATTTGCTAATATTTAGGAGGAAATTAGGATATTTTTCCATAAAGGAAATTGGCCAAATATTACAAATTGGCTCACACTTTCTTCTTCTCAGGATTTTGATGTTTGTTGCTCCATTTTTTGAAGATACAATATTGCTTGTAGTGTACCAACTGGCAAACTGTTTGGTATACTTACATTGCCTTCATTTTCTTTTCACTTTTTTTCTCGTTCCCCTTCTTTTACCTTTTTTGAAAATAAGAAACATATATTATGGGAAATAAGTAATTTAATATAAGAAAGAGTTGATAAAATAAATCTTTAAGTAAATCTTTGATACATAATATTTGAAATTGTGTCTTTCTTATCTTTGTAGTTTATTGCCAATGAAGTTAACTAATGTCTACTTTTAATTGCTTACTTAAAATTTTTTTCTGTAACAATATCAATATGCTGATTCAGGTCTTTATATCAGAAAATAATTCTACTATCATTTAATTCTCTGGAGTTCTCAGTATATTTTTATTGTATTATATACAACCCTTGATAGCCATTAATTTCTATCAGCTTTTGACTTTTTCATGTTTTCATTCCTTGTTATGACATGATAATAATGTCAAAATTTATTTTAATTGGTCTATTATGTATCTTGATATTTCTAAAATCTTGATTAGTTATGTATTCTTATTTCTTTGTTCCTACAATGAATTATCACCAGAAGTTTCCCTTTTATATCCATTATTTTACATTGTTTATTACCTGGTCTTTGATGCTGACATTTTGTTGTTATTTATCTACTATATTGAGCAAATCATTCAATATGAGAAATTTTATTTTAGCTTGTAACAAAAGATGTCTTCCAAACACTATACCACTTTTGCTCTCATATTTGTAGCTGAACTTTTACAGGTATGCAATGTTTTCTTATTGGGTACACATTGAACATGAATACATTTCCCAAGAATCTTCTATGATTACATAACAGTTATGGGGTCACAAAGAGTCAGACATTACTGAGTGCGCGCGCACACACACACACATTATAATTGACCATAGAACAACATGAGGTTAACACTTAACGGGTTCTGGCCCTCATACAATAAAAAATGTGCACATAAATTTTGCTTCTCCCAAAACTTAACTACCAAGAGCCTACTGTGGTCTGGCAACCTTACCAATTTCCCTGCCAATAAACCACCAATGAACACATATTTGGTATGTCATATGTATATCTCCATAAATTTTATGCACTCAGGAAACTACCTAATTTCTTTTTACTTTTTTCAACATTTCTAGATGAAATGATTCATCTATAAGATTTTTTCAAAGTATCACAAATCTCGAAAAAGTTTTCCAATAAATTTACTGAGAAAAACCAATGTACAAAAGGACCCGTGCAGTTAAAACCCTTGTGCAAAGGTCAGCTGTTGCCTTGATTTCCAGCCCCATTTATCTGAAAACTATTTTTAACATTTCATTTAATGTTTTAGTTTTGTTAAATTTTTAATTGGAGAAAAATTGCTTTACAATGTTGTGTTGGCTTCTGCCATACAACAGAGTGCGTGAGCACACACATACACAGACACACACAAAACAGTGTATAGATGTCTATGCTACTTTCTTTTTTCATCCCACTCTTTCTTTTCCCCATTGGTTCCATAAATCTGTTTATATCTGTGTCTCCATTCCTTCCCTGCAAATAAGCTGATCAATTTCATTTTCTAAAATCTACATATATGCATTGATATACAATATATGTTTTTCTCTTTATGCTTTAGTTTGTTGGACAATTGACACATCTGATATTCTAGTGATAGTGACTGGAAGGGAGTAAGATGTAAGAGGCAGCTTCTCTGCACTGTATAATTGTTGAAATCCCTCTACACATTAAAAAAAAAAATCCTCTATTAAATGTCAGTCCACCTATTTGAAGAAATATTTGTTTGCTTGTTTATTCTTTTGGGGGCATTCCACCCGAGCTGCATTTTTGTCTCCAAACATTGCTTTTATAGACAGTAATCTCCATGATTTGACTACATTGTGGGAGCAATTACAACCCCTAGCCCGTCTGTCACAGGAGGAAAAAAAGTAAATTACGTAAATACTTAGCCAAGTCCTTATTAGTTCTAAATGGAGAAGAGTGAAAATACAACCGGAATATGTGGGAAAACATCCCCCATAGAGTGCCAGTTCCTGTGGAGCATTTTATTTTATTTTTATCTCTTTATATGCCATCTTGTTAATCTCTATTTAAGTCTAAAGATAATTAATTCTTGGTGATTCTGTTTATCTGTTCTTCCCTTTCATACTTTCCTTCCAGCTGAGAAAAAATAAAACAAGAACAAAATATTGAATTTTGTGGAATTTCCCTGTCTTGTGGCTGAACTATGGAATTAACATCCTGTCTTAAGTAGGCTTCTGAGCCTTAGTCTTCCATTGGTATGGGAAGAGAACCCATTATTAGTTGGATTTGTTTTTTTCTTGTACTTTACTCCTTTCACCAATAATAGCTGATAATTCCCCAATTGTTTTCTGTTGATTTCACATTATTTCTCACAGTCTCGAGTGTGGCACTGTGATTTGTCTTCCTTTGATGAACTGTGGTACTATATTTTTGATACATTTTTTCCTGGTTACATCATTAAGTGTGAGGGGAGAAAAACATGAGACCTAGGTCAATATTGTCATCTTACCATAGAAGTCTCTTTAAATTGATTTTAAAAATTACATTCTTGGCAAAAATCTTCATACAGTAATTTTGAAGTCGATTTGTATCAGAAAAATGCTAAAAATCCTAGAGTATGTCAGACATTTGGAAGCTGCATTAATCATATTAAGTCATTAAAGTATAATGACTAAATAATTAATGAAAAGCCTGAGGAATTAAGAAGGTTTCAATCAAACTCTAAATTTTCTTAACAAACTATTGTCATAGGCACTTTGAAAGTTTTACTATGCAAACTCTATATATAAACTATAAATTAGAGATTTTAAAACTTTTATAATATAAACTATACAAATATATAAATTCTATGTAAATTGGTGATTTTGTAAAAGATTGTTTACTGCATTACAAAACATTTAAATCTGCTGATCAAACCTTAGTTTTTGAGCAGTTACTTGCTATTTTCATTTTCATAACAGCAATAGTATATGAGAGAGTATTTGTTTTAACTGAGGAGAAGAAAATTAGTCATCATCTCCTGATAATTTCAATGACTGACCAAGTCATAATGTTTGGTGTATATGAACACTATGCTTTCAAGGTGGGTATTCAGTAAGTTTTATTTATTTGCTTGTTTAGTTTTATATAAATGACTGCCCTAAAGAGATTTGGAATAATCATACAGTATAAATATAAATGATAAATAAGCACAGTATATTGACATTTAGGTTAAGCCACAAGGTGGTAATTAATGAAATTTATGCAAGATAGACGTCACTTTCAAGAACCAGGGCGGGATAATGGAGGCACTGAGTTCTGCACATCTCAGCCACTTTTCCACCAGTTCCCTCCCCTCCTCTCCTTTCCTCCTTAGAGAAGCACTTAAATATTTATACTGAGTCATATCTGATGGGGGAACATAAGAAGGATGAATAAGACACTGCAACCACACAAATAGGTCTTCCAGGTTTCTCCAGAGAGCAGATGGATAAATATAAATGGAAACGGCTTGGCCTTCCCCACCCTAGTGATGTGGACACACTTACCTTTACTGACGTACTTTGCTTTTTCACAAGGAGGCAAATTACTATCTGGTTCCCTTGATTTCAGTAAGACATTCCATTATTTTTTTTCTTTTTAATAAGGTTGGTCTCCCAGTAATAATTTTTCTCAGTTTTGTTTTTCTTGAAATGCCTTTATTTTGCTATCAAAGCTGAAAATTCCCTTTTTCGTGGCATGTAATTGTTTCTTCTGTTGCTTTTGATGTTTTCTCTCTTGTTGCTTCACGCTGATGTGTCTACATGTGACTCTTTATCCTACTTGGAGTTGGCTGAGCTAATTAGATATGTAGGTCTATGTATTTTATCCACTGCGGGAATCTCTAAGTTCTGAGAGGAGGAGTGGAGGCTCTGACAGGCCTGAAGGGAAGGAAAAATCTTAGGATCTGCTTAAGAACACCCAGGAGCAGGTGTTTGTAATTGGAGCTAATGACTCAATCCATGAATTCAAGAAGTATTCAATAAACAGAGGCTGAAAAGACCAAAAGGAAGCAGTGGAACCACAATAAGAGCCCAGAAACTAGATCAAAATCCACTTCGTGGGAACCAAGCACAGTCCAGAAGGCAGCAAACCCTCTCTTAGGCTACATTACTGTCCCACTGGAGTCACTCCACACCTGTACTCTGAAGCCATCGCAGATCAAAAGAGAAGGAAACAGTCCAGACTTAATATTTTACAGTAGAAAGACGGAGTTATCCTACAGCAGGTAAAATAGATATGGATAAATATAGATACTTCATATAAAGGAAGCATATATGATAATATGCAATAGTCATCATCGAAAGTGACAACTTTAAAGAGAAAATACAATGGACTACTTAAGACCTCTGTCAGCTTAGGGTGTAAGAGGAGCTTATGAGCAAGGATAAATCAGTCACTAGGAAATAAATAAGCTATGTTTTCTTTGCATATCTGAATACTAATGTGTCACTACTTACATCTTTGTCATAGATATACAAGTATTAGTGAAGTAATCTATTTACTGAGGAGTAGAATAAAAGGAAAAAAAACACTAACAGAAACTCTTAACGGAGCTTATGAACTGAAAGTTTCAGTATTTAAATAAACCAATTCTCCCGAAAACAATTTATAAAGACCTAAATTTCAGTAAAATGGCTTTAAATGTAACCTGATAAATGAACTTCATCTGTTAAGAATATCTTGAAAACCATGTACAGAGAAAAAGGAAAGGATATTTGAAAATAAATTCTATTTTATATTAACATTTGAACATAGTTTGTAAATAAATTGAAGTATGATTTATTTTATTTTATTTATTTATTTATTTATTTTTTAGTTTTTTATTTTTAAATTTTAAAATCTTTAATTCTTACATGCGTTCCCAAACATGAACCCCCTCCCACCTCCCTCCCCATAACATCTCTCTGGGTCATCCCCATGCACCAGCCCCAAGCATGCTGCATCCTGCGTCAGACATAGACTGGCAATTCAATTCTTACATGATAGTATACATGTTAGAATGTCATTCTCCCAAATCATCCCACCCTCTCCCTCTCCCTCTGAGTCCAAAAGTCCATTATACACATCTGTGTCTCCTTCCCTGTCTTGCATACAGGGTCGTCATTGCCATCTTCCTAAATTCCATATATATGTGTTAGTATACTGTATTGGTGTTTTTCTTTCTGGCTTACTTCACTCTGTATAATCGGCTCCAGTTTCATCCATCTCATCAGAACTGATTCAAATGAATTCTTTTTTATGGCTGAGTAATACTCCATTGTGTATATGTACCACAGCTTTCTTATCCATTCATCTGCTGATGGACATCTAGGTTGTTTCCATGCCCTGGCTATTATAAACAGTGCTGCGATGAACATTGGGGTACATGTGTCTCTTTCAATTCTGGTTTCCTTGGTGTGTATGCCCAGAAGTGGGATTGCTGGGTCATAAGGTAGTTCTATTTGCAATTTTTTAAGGAATCTCCACACTGTTCTCCATAGTGGCTGTACTAGTTTGCATTCCCACCAACAGTGTAGGAGGGTTCCCTTTTCTCCACACCCTCTCCAGCATTTATTGCTTGCAGATTTTTGGATCGCAGCCATTCTGACTGGTGTGAAGTGGTACCTCATTGTGGTTTTGATTTGCATTTCTCTAATAATGAGTGATGTTGAGCATCTTTTCATGTGTTTGTCAGCCATCCGTATGTCTTCTTTGGAGAAATGTCTATTTAGTTCTTTGGCCCATTTTTTGATTGGGTCGTTTATTTTTCTGGAATTGAGCTGCATAAGTTGCTTGTATATTTTTGAGATTAGTTGTCAGGCTCTACTACAAAGCCACAGTCATCAAGACAGTATGGTACTGGCACAAAGACAGACATATAGATCAATGGAACAAAATAGAAAGCCCAGAGATAAATCCACACACCTATGGACACCTTATCTTTGACAAAGGAGGCAAAAATATACAATGGAGTAAAGACAATCTCTTTAACAAGTGGTGCTGGGAAAACTGGTCAACCACTTGTAAAAGAATGAAACTAGATCACTTCCTAACACCGCACACAAAAATAAACTCAAAATGGATTAAAGATCTAAATGTAAGACCAGAAACTATAAAACTCCTAGAGGAGAACATAGGCAAAACACTCTCAGACATAAATCACAGCAGGATCCTCTATGATCCACCTCCCAGAATTCTGGAAATAAAAGCAAAAATAAACAAATGGGATCTAATTAAAATTAAAAGCTTCTGCACAACAAAGGAAAATATAAGCAAGGTGAAGTATGATTTAAAACATAATGAGATTTAAAAATAAATTATATGTTGCTATATAATTTATATATATTCAGTCATGACTGACTCTTTGTGACCCCATGGTCTGTGGCCTACCAGGCTCCTCTGTCCATGAGATTCTCCAGGCAAGAATACTGGAGTGGGTTGCCATGCCCTCCTCCAGGGGATCTTCTTGACCCAGGAATCGAACTTGAGTCTCTTGAGTCTCCTGCATTTGCAGGTGGGTTCTTTACCATTAGCACCACCTGGGAAGCCCTATCATAAACTGAGCAGTGTTTATTTACCTTGAAAGTAGATACCAGTACTTCTCTGGCAGTCCAGTGATTAAGACTCTGTGCTTACAATGAAGAGTATGCAGATTTGATACCTGGTCAGGGAAATAAGATCCCACATGCCAAATAATATGAGAGGAAAAAAAAAAAGTAGACACCAAACCAGAGAAACTTTAAAATAAAAATAAAACAGAATATTATACAATAAAAGTTATTATAAGGTATAAGAGAAAGCTGTTTACTGTTTTTTATTCTTCTTGTTTTGTTATGAGGTTACCTTAGGAAAAGATGGTTTCAAGAAGCATTCCTATTTATGTGTTATATACATCACTATAAGTATAAAATACAACTCTCTATATAGAATGAGCTAGGTTTTCTATCGGAGAAGGCAATGGCACCCCACTCCAATACTTTTGCCTGGAAAATCCCATGGACGGAGGAGCCTGGAAGGCTGCAGTCCATGGGGTCACTGAGGGTCAGACACGACTGAGTGACTTCACTTTCACTTTTCACTTTCACACATTGGAGAAGGAAATGGCAACCCACTCCAGTGTTCTTGCCTGGAGAATCCCAGGGACGGGGGAGTCTGGTGGGCTGCCATTTATGGGGTCGCACAGAGTTGGACACAACTGAAGCGACTTAGCAGCAGCAGGTTTTCTATAATATACCTACCTTGACCTCTGCCGTGAAATATAGTGAAGTATCAATTTTTAAAATGTAGTGAAGCATTCATTTTTTTAATTTCTACCTGATCATTATTAAACATTCATTCACCAAATGAATTAGACTTTTCCATACTATATGGAAAGCAGTATTTCAACCATACTGGTTTTTTATTAGCATTTTATATACTATTGTATTTCCACATGAATGTCTTTACAGAATGTTGAATTATAGACATGTTTTGGTGTGTTTTAAGAAAGAAACAGAAATTAACACATTTGCCTCAATTTTTCACTTTCTAAAGTAAAATTATTTAACAAATTTATCTAAATTTGAGAAATAAATGTATGTATAAATATAAACACATATATACCCACATGTATGTTATATATTCATTCATAACTACATATATACATAGACCAAGAGGCAGATGCATCTGTAGACAAAGTGAGAGAATTTTATAGAAGGTATTTAGAGAGAAAATTTTTTATGAGACTAGAAAGAAAGAGTAGATTTTTTTTCTCCTCGGGTTAATAAATTTGTTTCTTATATGGAATTAAACATTTTTTAATATTGATTTAATTGGTTTTCTTCATGCAAAGTGATTTAAGTATTACTTTAATTTTATTGTTATTGGGATACATCTCAAAAGCTTATTTCAAAAAGTCAACTATTATAGGAATGACTAATAACTGAAAACATAGTTCTAATTTAAGATGGTCTGAAGAAATATAATTTAAACCGCCAAGAATAGGTTCAAGAAGAGTACTTGAATTTTTATTTATTGTTTGTAACTCTTCAAATATTTTAAATTAGTTTTGTTATCCTTGAAAAAGTCCTAGAATATATGACAAACAGGTCACAGCTGATACAAGACAGAACATGAGTACAAAAATGAAATAAATTAAAAATGAAAAAAAGTGCTTCCATTCTCTGAAGTTATTTAAAAATACAAGATTCCATTATAAGTATTTCATTCTATAAAAGTGAATTAACTTATAGCAAATGGACAGGCTGAAATAATTCTGGAAAGGCATATGAAGAAAACTGTACTATTATTACATTAAAAATAATCTGAAGATGAAGAAAAAGAATAACTTATCTGTGAATAAGTGAAAGATATTAATGACATTAATCTATTCCCTATAAAATATGTTGATTTTTGAATGTTGTTATATATCTCTACACATTAAATTTTAATTCTAGCCTTACATATTCCGACATCAGTTCATTTTTTCCTGAGTGTTTTGAATTGCATACATTTAGAGCTGTGTGTGTGTGTGTGTGTGTGTGTGTGTGTGTGGTGTGTTTTGGGGAATTAGATATAGGAGATAAATAGAAAAGAGAGCCAGTGCTTAGCTGACATTTAAGCATTTTTTGTCATTGTGGAAATCACACCCAATTTCTGTTTTTTTTTTAATAAACAAGTGAGCTTTTCCAGGACCTATATTTTTAAATATAGTGGTGTTTTGACCAATTTTATTGTCCCTCTCCAACAATGTGTCTCCTAAAAATCTCTCCTCTCACAATTCCTCCCACATTTCCTATTGTTCTGGAATGATCCATAGTAATCCTTTTCTTCTAACACTTCAACACTTTCCAAATATCTAATTCTTTTGAATTCTCCAAAACAACACTTTACTATGTGACATTTATTTACCATAAATCCATTAGATAATTCTGACTTTCTGACCATAACCTTTACATTAGTCATTATATTACTTTCTCATTTTCATGCTACTTTTAGATGTATTTCTGTATTTTAAGTTCTTTCCAGAACATTTCCTAGTATTTATTTTGCTAGCCCCTTTACTCTAAATCTCCCTAAACTCCTAAGTCTCCACATAACAACAATACCTATTAACAGCTACTGTGCACTCATCACTGACCATGATACCTGAAATTTCATGCCTGAAATTCCTAAATCAGTCTTTTCTCTTCTCTCAGTAAATCTATCAAAAATTAATCAGAATCTATTTTTTTTTCTTATAAGTCCTTATTTTCTAAGTTTTCCCACCTCTCTAGCTTTTTAGCCAAGACTTGATTTATCAACTGCTGGTCAACTCACTATGGCACTGACTTCTATCTTCCATACGTACTGCTGCTAATAATTCTTTGTTGTTTTGATACAAGATGTAGACTAAGAAACACTCTGTATCTTCTCTATGTGTTCTTGTAGCGAGCAGCCTGAGGATTTTAAGGTCAAAAAGCATCTAGACTCTTAGCCCTTCTCTCAAGAGAAGGAACTCACCATCAGCTGATAGGTCCAAGGCTCAAAACGTAAAGACATCAATTCTGATGGCCATGGCCAAGAGTCCTCACCATCATGTCTGGAATTTACTATCCAGGAATGGTTCCTACAAGTGGTGCATCCTGCATGCAAATCAAACGAGTTATTTGTAAGATAGTCATTGCAGTTAATAGTGGCAATACACAGAATAATGTTCTACATCCATGTCTTCCTCAAATTTAGATCACATAATTCTGAAATCCTAGGAGATTCCAAACTCCCAAAAGCCTTCTGTACAGACCCAGCCCACAGAAACACACAATCACCCTTTTATAGTTCATACAGACCTCCATAATTTTTCATACCAACACATAATCTCAGGTCCTGTTAGTTTTTCTATACATTTTTAGGGACTTTGTTCTTCAGCAGCATTTTTTTTTTCATATTTCATCACCCTTCACAGCCCACCTAACAATTTAGCTATTGCTCCATTATATGATTTGCAGAACACTGTTATTACCAGTAAGTGATGTCTTAAAGATGATACAGAGAAACCGTAACGTGATAAAGGAACAGAGGAGTGAAAGGAGACTGTCCCTACTATGCCACAGCTCTTTAATCTTTAAAAGATTAATCAACAATTTAGAAGAGAGCTAAACAAGGGGGCTTCCCTGGTGGCTCAGAGGTTAAAGCGTCTGCCTACAATGAGGGAGACCTGGGTTTGATCCCTGGGTTGGGAAGATTCCCCTGGAGAAGGAAATGGCAACCCACTCCAGTATTCTTGCCTGGAGAATCCCATGGACGGAAGACCCTAGTGGGCTATAGTCCACGGGCTCGCAAAGAGTCAGACAAGTGTGCATTTCTTTCTTCCTCTTGAACTAAAGCATGACACTATAACTGTTTCCATGAAATGTCTATGTGCCTTTTTAAAAATATTGAATTAGCAAAAGGAATTCACTTCGACAAGTTAAAACTTGATAATCAAGTTATTTTTGTTCAGTCACTAAGTGGTGTCCAACTATTTGCCACATACTATATAGCAAGCCAGGCTTTCCTGTCCTTCACTATCTCCCGAAATTTGTTCAAATTCATGTCCATTGGGTCGATAATACCATGATGCATCATCAATCTTAAGCAGAACTGAACAAAGATGTGTTTAAGCCATCATTTATATAGAAAAGTTTATAGAGGCCTTCAATAGAAGGCATTGGTAATACTTATCTTATCGAAACAACAACTTTGGCTAAAAGAGCACGAGAAACAAGAAATCCCAGTCTAATTTTCTCCCTTAATTGCTCAGAAACCATAAGCTCCATAAATTGATTCCATCCTAACAATGCAATTTAACAGTTTTTTAAAATTTTAATTGATTTTAATATTGCAAATGTTTTATCTGGTTCACTATTCCTGATGGCATCAGAGAGGTATATCTCAATAATGCTGTTACTATATTAAATCAGTATATCAATACGCCCTGCATTAAGAAGCAAGGGCCTTAGAGAGTCTATGAATCAAAGAGGCAAGAAAAATGCTTGCTGAACTCCAGCTTTCCTTAAACAAACACATTAATGGAAAAACATCATAAAAGTCTTCCTTTGTGCTGAGGGATACATAAAACAAAAAAGAACAGCATGGTGAATATTTTCCTTCCATATATTGATACCTGGCACCAACATATTTTTTTCTAGGGCAGAAAATTCAAAAGGTTACATCACAATAATTCATAAGGTGTATGGATTTTTTAAAAAGTGATGACCTTGTTTATGACAATCATTTCCTCTAAAATGAAAAAAGTAATGGTGGTATCTACGTTTCTCTTAGGAGTATAGACAGCTTCAATTTACGGCTTGCTTACACCCCAAATTGGTACATAAGGACAGCTGTAGACCTCTGAGTGAATTTCCACACACAAGTACAAAAAAAAAGGTAAATGAGGAAATCCCTGAAGACAATTTATTCTTGACAAAGTGAACATAGAATAGTAATTACATCGCACTGTCTTTCCTTCTCATTTGTTGGCTCTGCTGGGTCTTTGTTGCAGTGTGTGTGGCCTTTCTCTAGTGGCGGAGAGCGGGGAATCCCCTCCAGTTGCGGGGTGTGGGCTTCTCACTGTGGTGGCTTCTCTTGTTGTGACGGGTTTTAAGGTGTGTGGGCTTTGGTAGTTGTGGCTTCCAGGCTCTGCTGCACAGGCTCAGCAGTTGTGGCGCATGGGCTTAGCTGCCCCATGGCATGTGGGTCTGCCAGGACTAGGGTGGAACTGGTGTCCCCTGCATTGCAAGGCCGATTCTTCACCACTGGACCACCAGGCAGACCTACAGTGCTTTACTGGAAAATACTTACCAAACGAAAGATGATGGCAATTGGCATCACTATTTTCAAACACTGCAGTGCTTCCTGTGTGCTTTCCCTTGCAATGCCTGTGTGTGTTTTTTATTCACGGCTGAAAATATTACCACAAAAACTACTGTATTAAGCATTGTCCACTACAACAGATGGAGCTGTGTCTCTAGGGACACTTGTTGTAAAGGGACCCTTCTGTCATGACTGAGGCACTGGCCTCTCTCCAGGGGTTAACTCTGCTGATGGAAAACAAGGTTAAAGTGAAACTGAGACTGTCATTCCATAGAAAAGACGTACTTCTAAGGCTGTTCCTGTACCATGTCTTATATGGATGTATCACGGAGGAGAGAAGGTGGCGGTGTGGATACTAGCATAACCTTCCCAAACCATTTCTGTAAGTGGCCCCAGTTTCTGATACAAAGGCTGAATTTCTTCTGCCAAAATTAAGTGAAAATCCCCAGAGGAATTATTAAAAGGGAGTGTGTTACTGAATGGCTCTGTTTTGGAGGCAGAAGACCTGCAGTAACAGAACTTGGACACTGGAGGTGACAGCACTTGGAAAGCTGAGAGGGGCAGAGGACACGTGGTTAGCACTCAGGGGACTGTGGGCAACGTTTACTAAAATGTGAAGAAGGAAGTGATGTGTTCAAAATCATGTAAAGCATATTAAATACAGGATGGATCTTCCACATACACTGCATTACATATTTAATGCGTTATGTCAATATTTGGAAGAGAAGCACTTGTCATTATGGTCTCAGGGATCATATGCTTCACATATCCCCCACCTTTTCATTTATCTCTGAAAGTTGTTAACTTATATTTACATAACATGTAATAAGGAAGCAGATCTTTAAATTAATGAAATTGATTTAATTTCAGAATCACAGATAGGGTCATGTTTTACATAAGAAGAAGAAGGATCATGAAGCCTAAAAATGGAGGCACAGATGATGTGGATGGAGCGAAGCGTGTGGATTACTCAGGTAAAGAACAAGGCTGCATTTGGAGTAACTGTGCTTGTACAGTTAAAGTGGAAACTGTTCTGGAAACCATCCAGTATATTCTGTACTTATTATTAAACCTTACTAGGTTTTTTTAATTACAAAGTGAAAGTGAAGTAGCTCAGTCATATCTGACTCTTTGCTACCCCGTGGACTGTAGCCTACCAGGCTACTCCGTCCACAGGATTCTCCAGACAAGAATACTGGAGTGGGTTGATATTTCCTTCTCCAGGGGATATTCCCAACACAGGGGATCTTCCCGACCCAGGGATCGAACCCAGGTCTCCCACATTGCAGGCAGACGCTTTAACCTCTGAGCCAACAGGAAGCCCCTTTTATTACAATCACTTTATAAATAAAGAAACTTCTTGCCTGTTAATGACAGAGTCATAATTCAGGTCTAGTTCTTAGAAGATCTGTAGCTCACTATCATGTCACTGTACGATATAACAACAGAAAAATTTCCTTCGTTAATAGCTAAGACATCAATACCACAATATAGCAATTATAGAGAAAACATGCTAAAGTAAAACCAGGGGTTTGTCACGTACCAATGCTCAAAGCATCAACCATCCAAGCTAAAGTTTAAGGATGTAATCTTCTGCTCATCAGTGGGGAATATCACAGAAGTCAGGACAGTTACTGCTCAACCAAAAACGTGGATGAGATCCAAGGTCATCATTGGCAGAAGCAAACATAAAAAAAAGTGGTGCCATTTTCAGTGAAAGGTATTTTGGTGATATTGGATATTTATTCACTTTTATTTTGGGAACAAAATGTTAAAATACATGTATGTAAACCTTTGATGTTATTAGAGGTTCTACTTTAACCTTGAACATTACAGATTTTTACTCCGGAAAAGTCTTACAAGTCACTCTGGGCTGCTTTCATATTTCAAGAGTCTGTTTTGCGTGGAAAAAGCTACTTATAAAATACACAATTTAAATCTTTTCACCTCTCTTATTTGACGCCATTCTTTGTCTTCATTTTCGTTTCTTTTGTAATGATTCCCATGCTTTTAATTCTAAATGACTTGCCAGTGCAGTGCAGTTCAGTTCAGTCGCTCAGTCATGTCTGACTCTTTGCGACCCCATGAATCGCAGCACGCCAGGCCTCCCTGTCCATCACCAACTCCCGGAGTTCACTCAGACTCACGTCCATCGAGTCAGTGTTGCCATCCAGCCATCTCATCCTCTGTCGTCCCCTTCTCCTTCTGCCCCAAATCCCTCCCAGCATCAGAGTCTTTTCCAATGAGTCAACTCTTCACATGAGGTGGCCAAAGTACTGGAGTTTCAGCTTCAGCATCATTCCCTCCAAAGAAATTGCAGGGCTGATCTCCTTCAGAATGGACTGGCTGGATCTCCTTGCAGTCCAAGGAACTCTCAAGAATCTTCTCCAACACCACAGTTCAAAAGCATCAATTCTTCAGCACTCATCTTTCTTCACAGTCCACCTCTCGCATCCATACATGACCACTGGAAAAACCATAGCCTTGACTAGACACATTTCTAGAAATACGTCTTATGTTTTAGTCTCCATGACTTGCTCAAACTAGTCCATCTTTCTGGAATAGCTTTCTTCCTATTTACCTCTTACTCAAACTCTATGAGTTCATGTAACTCAAATAAACAGCATCATCTTCAATGTAAACTACTTTCACTTAGATTTATTTCTTGTTAACTCTTCATAATACACTGTACTATGTATTAAAATAGTATATTTGTCTGCACCCATTTATATTTGAAGCCCTTAAGATATAAATCCTATGAGTTAGACTCTGTCGAACAAATGCATACCAATCATTGAATTATCCTTGTAACATTTTTATAGGATCGAAATTAAAAAGAAAGCTGAAAAAATGAGGGAAAATGATTTTGCCAATCATCATGACAGAACATTCATAGTAAGTAGGTCATATATAAATTCATTTTATAGAAAATAGAAATCAAAGTTCAGCTCAGTAATTCATCCATTTAAAGGAATATTTGTAATTGAAGAGTTGTCTCCCACTCCAGTATTTTTGCTTGGAAAATCTCATGGACAGAGGAGCCTGGTGGGTTACATGAGGTCACAAAGAATCAGACATAACTGAGCAATTAAACTACCACCACCTATTTTTAATATAATTTTTCCAGTGATTTCCACCTGACGTGGAACTGAAAGAGACCTTTTATCCACTAGGCATTCTTTAACGTAGAACAATACGTTCATTTGGAGAGAGCTCTTTCCTAATTATCTTGGGGTGTGGGGTAAGTGTCCATACTCCAATTGGACTAGTCCATAGCCAAACTGATGTTTGGAGATAATCAGAAGAATTGAGTTTTTTCCCTCTGTATCCTGAGTGAACAATGGTTGGGAGAAAAGGATTTATCAGTTAATAACACTGGTATTCAAAGATCATGAATAAAAACATAGATCTGTTTAATTCTTTGTTCAGATTGAGAAAGTAGTAGCCTATGACTTAGTGTAAAACAAGAGAAAAAATATTCTCCACTGTATATTCTCAGAACTATGCTGGAAATTTTTTCACAGTTAAAACAAACAGAAAATCTTTTATTCTTTTATACTTGTGTGGTATTACAGTTGGCAAGGAGCTGTCCCCCAAAATGTAGTGCAGAATTGGAACGGTGGCAGTTTTTAAGGGTTAGCATCACTATGTTGATATACAGTTGAAAAGGAAACCTCTTCCTCTCTTTCCAGGGACTCCAGAGTGCTTCCTTTGCGGGTCTGTGAAACCCCTCTCCTTTTCTTCGTAACAAGTGTAAACAGGCTCACTTTCTGTGCTCAGTTAAATCAATCAACAACACAAAGTCACTACTGCAAGTAGAATGGCACCTTAGTGTTGGATCAGGATTGCCTTATTTTTAGGGTGGTCATAAGGGAAATGTTGGCAGAATTGAAACATATTTGATCAACAGCTTTTAAACAAAGGCAAACACCTCAATGCCTGCATGTGGAATAACTGGCTGTCACTGGAAAGAAACTCTTATTAAATGATCCCTTTAAAACATTAAATTGAAGACGTGCTGAAGAGTACAGGTCACTGGGAAATTAAAAGCATGACATTCTGGAAATCTCTTATGGATATCATATTTTATCACAAAACTCAGCTAACCTATGGATGATTAATATTGATGTATGGCAGAGACCAAAACAACACTGTAAAGCAATTATCTTCCAATTAAAAGTAAATAAAGTTTTAAAAAAGCTAACAAGGCCCTTTGGGAGAAATTTTATATCATACACCAGGCTTTTGATAAACAAAAAATTGAAATTTACATTGCACTCACATTACATTTACAATTAAGATCAAAGAGTTGTGACTCCTTACTCAAACTCGCAGATGTTATTAACAGGTCAAGGATAATGTGTCTGAAAAGTGAGGAATTTGATACATTGATAGAAATAACCTCAGTTATTAGTTGCCAACTTAGAAGAGACTTTTTTCCTAAGTCTTTCCTATAAAACTGATAATATCGTTTAGGGGAGAATCTCTGTGTGGAGTGATTGTGAGTCAAAGTTTAAAAAATAAAATAAAAACTAGAGTTCAAAACAACAATAATTATGCATACATCCCCTCTTTCCCTGGCCTCTCTCCCTTCCCCATCCCATTCTTCCAGGTCATCACAGAGCACCAGACTGGGCTCCCTGTACTATAACGTAATTTCTCACCAGCTATCCATCTTACAACTGAGAGTGTACAAATGTTGATGCTACTTTCTCCATTCCTGCAACTTTCTCCCTCTCCACTGTGTCCACAAGTTCATTCTCTACATATGCATCTCTATTCCTTCCCTGGAAATAGATTCCAGATATATGCATTAATATACTATATTTGTTTTTCTCTTTCTGACTTACTTCTCTATGTAAAACAAACTCTAGGTTCACCCACCTCACTAGAACTGACTCAAGTTTATTCTATGGCTGAGTAATATTCTATTGTATATATATACCAAAACTTCTCAGCAGAAACCGCAAAACACTGTAAATGCATTATACTCCATATAGATATATACACACATATGTATATATGTAAAACCTTAAAACAAAACTAAATTTAAGCCACAGGACTGGAAAAGGTCAGTTTTCATTCCAATCCCAAAGAAACACAATGCCAAAGAATGTTCAAACTACTGCACAATTACACTCATCTCACATGCTAGCAAAGTAATGCTCAAAATTCTCCAAGCCAGGCTTCAACAGTATGTGGACGATGAACTTCCAGATGTTCAAGCTGGATTTAGAAAAGGCAGAGGAACCAGGGATCAAATTGCCAACATTCATTGGATCATCAAAAAAGCAAGAGTTCCAGAAAAACATCTACTTCTGCTTTATTGACTATGTCAAAGCCTTTAACTGTGTGGATCACAACAAACTGTGGACAATTCTGAGAGAAATGGGAATACCAGACCACCTGACCTGCCTCCTGAGAAATCTGTATGCAGGTCAAGAAGTAACAGTTGGAACTGGATGTGGAACAACAGACTGGTTTCAAATCAGGAAAGGAGTACATCAAGGCTGTATATTGTCACCCTGCTTATTTAACTTATATGCAGAATACATCACGTGAAAAGACAGACTGGATGAAGCACAAGCTGGAATCAAGATTGCTGGGAGAAATATCAAACATCTCAGATCTGCAGATGACACCACCCTTATGGCAGAAAGCAAAGAAGAACTAAAGAGCCTCTCGATGAAAATAAAAGAGAGTGAAAAATCTGGCTTAAAAGTCAACATTCAGAAAATTAAGATCATGGCATCTGGCCCCATCACTTTATGGCAAATGGAAGGGGAAATAGTGGGAACAGTGACAGATTTTGTATTTGTGGGCTCCAAAATCACTGCAGATGGTGAAATCAAAAGATGCCTGCTCTTTGGAAGAAAAGCTATGACCAACCTAGATAGCATATTAAAAAGCAGAGACATTACTCTGCCAACAAAGGTCTGTCTACTCAAAGCTATGGTTTTTCCAGTAGTCATGTATGGATGTGAGATTTGAACTATAAAGAAAGTTGAGTGCCAAAGAATTGATGCTTTTGAACTGCAGCGTTTGAGAAGACTCTTGACAGTTCCTTGGACTGCAAAAAGTTCAAGCCAGTCTATCCCAAAGGAAATCAGTCCTGAATATTCATTGGAAGGGCTGATGTTGAAGCTGAAGCTTCAATAGTTTGGCCACCTGATGCGAAGAACTGACTCACTGGAAAGACCCTGGTGCTGGGAAAGATTGAAGGCAGGAGGAGAAGGGGACAACAGAGGATGAGATGGTTGAGGAGATGGTTGGATGGTATCACTGACTCAATGGACATGAGGTTGAGCAAGCTCTGAAAGTTGGTGATGGACAGGGAAGACTGATGTGCTGCAGTCCATGGGGTCTCAGAGTTGGACATGACTGAGTGACTGAACTGAACTGAACTAAATATACGTAACTTAAAAATAAAAATAAATATTTAAAAAAACTTGGTTCAATATTTATTTTATACCTAAATTATCTAAGCAGCCAAAGACAAAGCATATATTTTTTCTAAGTCCCAGTTGCATGACCTGTAATGCAATAATAATAAGAAAAACAGTACAATATTATTGTGAAGGTAAAAAATTTTATCACATGAAAAACTTTCATCAGTAAAGTTCAACAACACAAACCTTACTAAGATCCTCAATTTGTTGTATTGACTATAAATTTAAGAAGTAGTATTGGTGCTTATTTATAGAATTATATATGCTTATCGACACTGACTATTTTTCCGTTTGTAAAGCAGCTGCACTTTGTTATTGAATGATTCTAACTTTTCATATTTCCTCAAGACACTGAAATACATTGTAATGGGATAAAATGGCTTTCATCTGACTAAGGAAAAAGATATTTGAGGAAACTGCCTCTACTTTCTAGTTTAATTCTTGTTGACACATAAGGAAGCTACTACAGTAAGTTTTCTGGCAAAGAAGGAGAACTAGCTGTGAGAGGAATTTGATTTTGTGAGAAGAGAGGACAGTTAGTCATGGAGAAAAAGAACAGGAGACAGTTAGTTTCTGGTTCTGTGGGGGAAGAACATGGAAGTCACCAAATCACCCAAACAAGTAGAAAGCCGAATAGACTGACAAATGAACACGCTTCTTGAATCGAGGTGAAAGAGAAGATCACAGGGCAAACTTCTCCCCCAAGAGCAGAAAGGCACATACAGGGAGCTGCACAGAGACAGCTTCTCTGAAGATATGAAGATTTTAAATATCTTCTTTGAAGATATTTAAAGAAGTTGAATGTTTATCTTACATTGTTTGCTGCTGTTTAGCTGGTAAGTCATATCTGACGCTGTGAGACTCCATGGACTGGAGCCTGCCAGGCTCTTCTGTTCATGGGATTTCCCAGGCAAGGATACTAGAGTGGGTTGCCATTTTCTTCCCCAGGGGAGCTTCCCAACCCAGGGACTGAACTTATGTCCCCTGCATTGGCAGGCGGGTTCATCCTCACTGAGCCCCCAGGGAAGCTATCTTTAATTGTGAAATCAGAACTATATTTATTGATAGGAGCACATATTTTTCTAAATGAAAGTAACCTGCATTATTACAATAATTCTACCTCAATTTTCTTGCACGGAGTTTTTAAAACTAAATTTTATTGGCGTATTGTTGCTTTATAATATTGTTAGTTTCTGATGTGTAGCATGAGAACCTCTCTAGAAGTCCAGGAGTCAGGATCTGGCGCATTCCAGTGCAGGGGCAGGGGTTCCATCCCTGGTAGTGGAACTGTGATTCCACTCACTGTTGGGCACAACCGAAAAATGAATAAGATTAATAAATAAAAATGTTACTATTTAAAACAAGTTGTTGGGCTTCATCTTACTAACCATTTCCAGAAAATTGCACTTTTTAATAATTCTGAAATATTTTAGTTTATCCAATAAAAATCTCTACTTATGATAAAATAATGATACATCATCTCTAATTTAAGCATGATTGAAACTTAGGTTAAAATATTTTAAATGGCTATTATATATAAACACATGCTCAAAATTCCATATTATTTGGGAATTTTAATTTCTCCTCATTTGTATTTTGCTACGTTATTAATCAAATTAAAACAATGATTTCATAGAAATATTGATATGTCATCTAAGAAGCATATAGTTCTTTCCATCAGGCTTAGTAGTAGCACTCATTTAAATAATTTAAATATATTTTACTATAAACTTGAAATTTAATATTTATATAATATTTAATCTATGCTTAATTAGTAACATCAATATTCTATTTAATATATTCTAACCACTCATGTAGATAGTGAGACTATTATTTTTGTATACTTTTTTAAGTCAAAGATTGATAACATAAGTAACATTATGAATAGGAACTATATTAGCTCATCTATTCAATCCCATCCTAATAAAGGACTATTCCCTTTAGGGCATCCTTAAGTGTTCAATTTGCTCAGTTTTTAAATGATTCAGAGTACAAAATCTACAATCTATTCCCTCAAGAGCTCATTCTACTGCCTAATAAATTCTATAGTTATAAAAAATGGTCTTCTATATTTAATGTTTCTTGCAATTGAATTAATTGCATTTTTAATTTTGCACTTGTATACCTATGTATGAATTTTGGCATTTTTTTAACCTTAAGCAGGTTAACTATGTTTTGGCTTCTCCTTTTAATTATCAATTGCTGTTGCTGCTGCCAAGTCACTTCAGTTGTGTCCGACTCTCTGTGACCCCATAGACAGCAGCCCCCAGGCTCCCCTGTCCCTGGGATTCTCCAGGTAAGAATACTGGAGTGGGTTGCCATTTCCTTCTCCAATGCATGCATGCATGCTAAGTCACTTCAGTCATGCCCGACTCTGTGAGACCCCACGGACAGCAGCCCACCAGGCTCCTCTGTCCACGGGATTCTCTAGACAAGAACACTGGGGGGGGTTGCCATTTCCTTCTCCAAGTATCAAATAATTTACTGTAAATCTTTAATCATTTATATTATTTTAAGGTGAGTTCCCAAACATACCACCAAACTGAGCCATTTTATATACATTGTTTTAATATTCCTTTGTTTTTCTTTTAGAAGGAAAAAACAAGATGCTGTTTTTATAAAACAATTTGGAAATTGTAAATAAATAAATAAAATCATATCCCTGTAATTTTATATTTTTAATAAATTTGAGAGCATAGTTTATATTTCTCAGGGTATTCATAAATAGACATTCACTGCCAATTCAATCTTCCATGAGGCTCTTCAACTGATCAATTCATGTAACTCCTCAATATGAATTTTTAGCTGAAATTCAAGTGAGAGGAGCAGAAATTGAAACACTAAATTAATTTACCACCAATTTAATTACAGAAAGTCAGAGTCAAATGACTCCTCTCCTCCTTCTGCTGAGGCTCAGTTCCTTCTGACCTCTTCCTACCAGCCACCTGAGGAAAGAACAACTTAGGCTGTGCTGAGACTGTTTCTCTGGAGGATCTTCCAGGCAGCATTCAAATCCTATTTTCCTTTCTGATTTCCCTGATTTCTCAGAGGCATTAGGTTTGCTGCTGCTGCTGCTGCTGCTGCTGCTGCTGCTGCTGCTGCTAAGTCACTTCAGTCATGTCCGACTCTGTGCGACCCCATAGATGGTAGCGCACCAGGCTTCCCCAATCCCTGGGATTCTCCAGGCAAGAATACTGGAGTGGGTTGCCATTTGCTGTAACTTCTAATTCTAGATGCATCACTTGTGATTTTTTTATATTGACCATTACTATTATCTATGTTCTAGTCTTTTGAATCACAAACAACTTCAGAAGATCATAATTATGTATGTCCCCAGAAAGAAACATACTCAGAGAGGGTGGTCCAGTGTGATTTTCAATACTTAGAGCTTCCCAAATGGCTCAGTGGTAAAGAATCCGCCTGCCAAGGAAGGAGATGCAGGAGACGTGGGTTCAATCCCTGGGTTGGAAAGATCCCCTGGAGAACAAATGGCAAACCCACTGCAGTATTCTTGCCTGGAGAATCCCATGGACAAAGGAGCCTGGTAGGCTACAATCCATGGGGTTGCAAAGGGTTGAACAGGACTTAGTGACTGAGAACACATATAGTCCATAAAGAGCTAATTCTTCCCTCTCCGTATGTTTAAAACACACATTAACAAGAGATCACACCTTAAAATAATATTTATAGCCACATTCACAGGATGTTGTTTTTCTCATCTCATACACCACCAAAATTAATTTGTAAAATAAAGAGTTCAGAGGATGAATTTCCGTAACTCTTGACTTCTGCAGAGAATACTTAGATATATCAATAACTTTCATACGATTATAAGAAGACAGTTCTTCTCATGAGACAGCAAGATTCCTGAAAGAATTCTTTTTCAACTGAGCTGTTTAGAAATACTAAGTGGATTTATATAGTATTCCTTGGCAATAAATGGATTACAGTTTTCTGTAAAGGTAGGGTATCATAGAATCCTGCTGTGTGTGCTTAGTCACGCAGTCGTGTCCAACTCTTTGTGACCCCATGTACTGCAGCTTGCCAGGCTCCTATTGCATGGGGATCCTCCATGCAACAATACTGGAATGGGTTGTCATGCCCTTCTCCAGGGGACCTTCCCAACCCAGGGATCAAACCCTGGTCTCCTGCATTGCAGGTGGTTCAGCTGGATTATTTACCAACTGAGCCACCAGGAAAGCCCTATAGAGGTAGCTCAGTCCTGTCCAACTCTGCAGTCCCATGGGCTATACAGTCCATGGAATTCTCCAGGCGAGAATACTGGAGGGGGTAGCCTTTGTCTTCTCCAGGGGATGTTTCCAACCCAGGGATTGAACCCAGGTCTCCCACATTGCAGACCAATTCTTTACCAGCTGAGCCACAAGAGAAGCCCAAAGGGATCTAAGTAGTCATTTACAATTGACAATCTATAGTCATTACAATCTGTAGTCATTACTATAGATTGTTGATGATCTAGAGATATCATGAAGGGTGTCTCCTCTCAAGAGAATTGCAGGTTAAGTGGGAAACACCATACTGCTCTCCATTCTACATACTTGCTATTTCACTAAATTTATTTAGGATACATGTCCTCTTCTTTTAAAACAAATAGGGCATATAATTTTAACCATATTTTGTACTAAACTTGGAAGCAGATTAATTAGAGTTTTCCTACTATAGGTTCCTCCACAAAATAAATAGGGTGAGACTCTACCCTAAATATTTATGCTTTACACAGGTATTTATTGCAGTCCAGCCCATTTATAATAGTTACTCTCTAGGTGCTGGGCATAAGTTAGAGTATAAAATATAAAGGATTACTTTTATCATGAAAAATGCATTCTAGTGCAGAGAGACAGGCAATCTAAAAAGTACTTAAAACACAGACTGTTTAAAATATATCAGCCTTCTCTGTTTTGGCAGATTTTGTTTCAGAAAGAACAACAGCAAACAAAAAAAAAGAAGAAGAAGTCTCAGCAGCTGATATTAACAAAATTATATTTATTTCCTTACTGACATGTTAGGTTAAAGGGGCTTTCCCTCTTTGAAACAGAGGGTTCTCAGGGCACAGAAAAATGATTAACAGTGGAACTGTAAGTTTGCTCTTACAGCTTCTACTTGTGCTGGCTTCCCAGATGGCACAATAGGAAAGAATCCACCTGCCAATGCAGGAGACATAAGAGACACACGTTAGAACCCTGGGCTGGGAAGATCTCCTGAGGAGGGCACGGCAACCCACCCCAGCATTAATGCCTGGAAAATCCCATGGACAAAAGAGCCTGGTGGGCTACAGTCCATGGGGTCGCAGATTAGAACATGACTAAGAACATGAATGACTGAGCATGTACATCTGTGATGTAAATTATATTTCATTTTTGTCCTTAACATCTTCGTTGAGACAGATGTGGCTACAGTGATTATGGTTTAAAATAATAAACATTTTCTTCAAAGAAGATCCATAATTTTAAGTTGAAACTTATTAAAACATTTTCCCAAGGAAACTTACTCCTACAGAGAATGCTGATGGCCACACATAATCTCTTTCCCAGGAAAAATATCAAGACCACATCACATCCTACAGATCTGGCTCCTAGATAGTGAACCAGAGGAACACCACATACATCAGCAGGCAGAGCATCTAAAATGTCTTCTTGTTCAGTTTCCTTCACTCTCTCTCTCTCTCCATCTCTCCCACTCTCCTCAACATACGAATTTTCTAGCAGAAGAATCAGGGCCTCCAAGGGGCAGAAAAACACAAGATGGATGGAAAATAAGCCCATTTATCCTTCACCAACATGAGAGGAGAAATGAAACTTTGCTGTGCTAAGCTGCTAACAATGGAGGGGGGGGCAGTTGTTACAGTAGCTGGTGTATTACACCACTTACAATGAATAATAAATCTTTCATATTACATTTTATACAGTATTTTTTTCCTAAAATATATGTACAGATATTTCTAAAATAACATAACTGCTTTAAAAGAAAAATGAAGGGGTTAGTCACTCCATCATGTCTCACTGTGTGACCCCACAGACTGTAGCCCACCAAGCTCCTCTGTCCATGAAATTCTCCAGGCAGGAGTACTAGAGTGGGTTGCTATTTCCTTCTCCAAACATAATTGTTTAGTTTAAATTAATTCACTTGAGGGAAAATAATGCTGATGTTCCCTTTCATTTTTTTGGCATTAAAAAGTAAAATCCTTATCAAACTATTATAATTTGGAAATATAAAACAGAGTAACATAGACAAAAACCAAAACAGCAGATTTGCTAGGAACAAGTCAATTTGCACAAGGGTACAAAATTAAGTAAAGTAGCTCTAAATGTGGTGTAAGATAGCAGTCAGTAATTGTAACAGATCTATGTGTGATGTGTATGTTATAATTTTTTTTTTTTGGGTATGCAATTTCCCTTAAGCACAGCTGTATGGATTCTTGTGTTGCTGAGATTGGGAGAATGCTTTGGCAGTCCCAATATGTTGGCCTCTCTGCTGTCATTTTCGGTAATAAAGTAAAATGATTTTCTTTTTCCACTAAACTCTTAATTGCCCCCTGAGGAGCAAAGTGTCAGCAAAGATTCCTACCAAATCTTGTATAATGATTAAAAATGGAGAAACCAAGGCTAAAGAAAAGGTCAGTGTATAATCTCTTCTTATTGAAACAAAAACACTTAAGGGAAGTGCTCTATCTTGGGTGCATCTCAGTGATTTTTTTCAGTTCTGAAGATATTCAATTTAATCACACTGAATTAAATGTTATGTTTAGAAGATTTCTCTCATCAACAGCAAGGAGGTAAGCATTTCTGATTTTAGGATTTTTTTTTTCTCACAAAAATTAACTTTTAAATAATTGTACTTCCCTTTGTGAAGGACTAAAGAAATATGAGTTTCCACAGTAAAGAGCATTCCCCCCCCCCGCCTTTTTTAGCTGCAGAAAATAAAGAATAAGGCCTATCCTGCTTTTTGAATTTAGAAGCTCACATTTTACTATTATGGTGTATATACATTCACTTTCCCTTTAATATCTAGAAAGTGTTCTCTATGGCAAGAAATGCAATTAACATTGAATTACATTTGTGACAGTCTTTAGGGGCTTCCCTGATAGCTCAGTTGGTAAAGAATCCGCCTGCAATGCAGGAGACTCCGGTTTGATTCCTGGGTTGGGAAGATCCCATGGAGAAGGGAAAGGCTACCCACTCCAGTATTCTGGCCTGGAGAATTCAATGGACTGTATAGCCCATGGGGTCACAAAGACTTGGTCACAAAGACACCACTAAGTGACTTTCATTTTCACTGTAGGAAAAGAAACCAGATATACTTTATTTATGTAAATCTCAGTATTAATAGAAGGATCATTGCATGATTAAGCAATTGTAGAAAGTGACTTAAATAATAATTACGATGATGATGACAATAATAATCGCCAATTTAGTTATTGGATCTGAGAGCAATGATAAGATCTGTGTGATAAACTGTTTTGCCTGTATTTAACTAATAGCCCCTCAAAACTTTTGTGGATAAAGCAACTATATTCCAATAAAAATTTCAAAATAAAAGTACAACAAACCTTTTGTGGATATTTTCCATTATTACTCCATAAATTTTTTAGGCATCACATCAACAAGCTGAGGTCTAAACTCACATATACAGTTTAAAATAATTCAATGAAATCAGATTTTTTAAATACAGAGCTGTTTTTTTTTTTAAATTTTATTTTACTTTACAATACTGTATTTGTTTTGCCATACAGCAACATGAATCCACCATGGGTGTACACGTGTTCCCAATCCTGAACCCCCCTCCCACTTCCCTCCTCATACCATCCCTCTGGGTCATCCCAGTGCACCAGCCCCAAGCATCCTGTATCCTGCATCGAACCTGGACTGGCGATTCATTTCTTATATGATATTATACATGTTTCAATGCCATTATCCCAAATCATCCCACCCTCGCCCTCTCCCACAGAGTCCAAAGGCTGTTCTATACATCTGTGTCTCTTTTGTTGTCTCACATACAGGGTTATCATTACCAGCTATTTAAAGAAGTTAACAAAATTTACTGTCTTGAAGAATATTTGCCTTGCTGCTGTGTGTGCTTTGGGTGTTGTAAAGTATATCCAAGGTAACTTATTTTTTAAAAGTGATGAATGGAAAATAATAATTGCAGAAAGGATTTTACATAAATGGTAGCATTTTACAATATTCTGCAACCTTGCAATCCTGTTATTTTAGGGTTAGCATTCTTAAATCTGAAATTTATTTAAAATTTGATATGAAATTTAGTAAGATAATTCTATTTAAACTGCCTTACTTTAATTCTCTCAGGTGTAATGATTATTTGATTTGATTGGGAAAAATAAACTGTTATACAAAGTTTTGGGTAATAACCACACAAGGGATTTGTCTAAGGAAACTGTTCAAAAGAACGTGCTTACAATTTGATTTGTTTAAGCAGTATGAGAATAATTTTTAGTCAAAACACTTCATTTGCAGCAGTACTTTTAAGAGGCCTAATGTTAAAAAAAAGCTATCTAATAAGAATATGTGTGTACTTTTCACAGTTTAAACTAGAATGGAAAAATTTTACTATTAAATTGAATAATGTGTGTTGAGTTATAAAATTTGTCTTTTAAAATAGAGTTCAGTTTTCTTCTCTTGACCTGATACAATTCATGATGTTTTATTTACTGTGAACATTTAAACATCTGTAAATCCTAAATATACACTCAATTCAATATTATGTGAATAATATACAAATATACAGTGACAGACTTTATTTTGGGGGGCTCCAAAATCACTGCAAGTGGTGATTGCAGCCATAAAATTAAGATGCTTGCTCCTTGGAAGAAAAGTTATGACCTACCTACACAGCATTATAGACATTATTTTACCAACAAAGGTCCGTCTAGTCAAAGCTATGGTTTCTTCAGTAGTCATGTATGGATGTGAGAGTTGGACTACTAAGAAAGCTGAGTGCTGAAGTATTGATGATTTTGAACTGTGGTGTTGGAGAAGACTCTTGAGAGTCCCTTGGACTGTAAGGACATCCACCCAGTTAATCCTAAAGAAAATCAGTCCTCAATATTTATTGGAAGGACTGATGCTGAAGCTGAAACTCCAATACTTTTGGCCACCTGATGTGAAGAACTGACTCACTGGAAAAGACCCTGAAGCTGGGAAAGATTGAAGGCAGGAGGAGAAGGGGACAACAGAGGATGAGATGGTTGGATGGCATCACCAACTCAATGGACATGAGTTTGAGCAAGCTCCAGGAAATTAGTGATAGACAGGGAAGCCTGGCGTGCTGCAGTCAAGAGGGTCACAAAGTCAGACACAACTGAGTGACTGAACTGACCGAAATATATTTGTATATATAATCTATACAAACAGATTATACTATTGAGATCATTCTATAATATTTATTTTAAATATTTATTTCAAATGTTAGCATATGCCCATGTAATTCAATAGTTTATTTAACATATCAATGACTACATAGTTTTTTGAATGATTTAGCAGTTTTTGAATAAATTGTTTAGCAAATTTCCTCTTGTTTGATATTTGATGATGGGGGCGGAATCTGAAACATATCTCTATGCTAAGAAAAATACATTTTAGGAAATGCTTGATAGTAAAATAAATATGTTGTTGAGATACTATGATATTTAAGATGAGTTGAATCACTGGAATCATATCATCCTTTTCTATTTTATTTGATAGGGTCCAGAGGAAATTTTGTTTGAAAATGACATGAAATGTCATTTCTTTTGCTATTTCCATTCCCTTCATTAAAATTCTCTTACCATTGGAAAGGCCTATCATTTCAGGAAAAGCCTGAGGTTTGAAGTTAATGATTCCTTGAATGCCAGATTGAGTTTATTCTTCAAAATATAGTTTCTTTTTTCAATGGAAATACAGACTTACATTAGTCACATAAAATTATAACTATAGTCTTCAGTTATTTATTTGTTTTGATGGCCACATTAAGTAGTGATTACCAAACACCCCAGAGAATTTTATGTCTAAAAATCCTTATATGCTTCATAGATGTTTATTTCTTTTTAATTTTAAAATGTCTCACATTTATTCTGATAAAAAATCTTGTGAATAAGTGCAGAATATTACCATTAAAATTTCTTACATGTCTATGAATGTCATCAAAATGGTTATGAACAAAACTGTGATGAAAATCTAATACAGCAGTTTATTGAATTTTAAAATCATAGGATGAAAAATTCTCCAATGAAATTAATAGAATAATTTCATTGTGATAGTCAATATAATAGATGTTGCCTATGTGAGTTGTCTAGCTTGCATTCACAGCTCACAAGCATATCAGATTCATTTGGGGGAGATTTTTTTCTCTGATTTTGGTTGGTATTTAAAGAACATTAAACCCACATGCTCTCATTTCTGTATGGAATCACAGGAACACCAAATTCTTCCTCTCCAGGATTCCTAGTGAAGTGAATGGTGGGCATGACCACAGCTCTATCCTATCATCTCCCAGGGCTCTGAGTTTTGAGTAAGTGGTGGAGCATAGGGCAATTCACTCCTGCCTCTTAGCAGTGGCTGTGACAGCAACATCCAGCATGTGCTCGGTCATTTCAGTCATGTCTGACTTTCTGCAACCCTATGGACTGTAGCCCACCAGGCTCCTCTGTCCATGAAATTCTCCAGACAAGAATACTGAAGTGGGTTGCCATTTTCTTCTCCAGGGGACCTTTTTCCCAACCCAGTGATCAAACCCAAGTCTCTGGCATTGCAGGCATATTCTTTACCAACTGAGTCAGCAGAGAAGTCCCTGAACTTGGTATTATCCCTGCCCTAATTGCAGAGTAGGAAAAAGAAACAAACATCTAAGTAATTAAGTGAAAATGAATATGGTAGGCATCATGGTAGTTGTTGGGCTTCCCTGGTGGCTCAGATGGTAAAGAATCTGCCTGCAGTGCAGGAGACCTGGGTTCAATCCCTTGATTGGGAAGATCCCCTGGAGAAGGAAGTGGCAACCCACCCCAGTATTCTTGCCTGGAGAATCCCCAATGGACAGAGGAGTCTGATAGGCTACCGTCCATGGGGTCACAAAGAGACTCGACTGAGGGGTCTAAGCACACATGGTAATTGTTGCGGGTGGGTAGAGTTTTATAAAGACAATGATCAATCCTCATGAATCACGGCCAGGAAAGGATTTACAGCAAAAATGACCTGTTAACACTAAAGAATATGAAGTGTTTTTCAGGTATCAAACTAAGGGAGCTATTCAAGGAAGAAGTAACACCTTGACATAATATTTAAGCGCTAAAGCAAATTGCTATATGTTGGATGAGGAATTCTATAATCATGGGTTTAGATTAGAGTAAAATTTACAGGAAAACAGCCTGTAAACAAGGTTACATAAATGGACAAAGGTCAGATCTTGGAAAATATGAGGTGTCATGATAAGAATTTAGATATTTTTTGCTGTATTCAATAAGAATATGTTGATGGCTTTTAAAGTCCACACTAACAGAATCAATTAGGACTTTTGGAGGATCTTTATTGATAACAAATTATAATAGTGTACTGAAAAGAGTATAAAATTATAAATAATCTTAGCAATGGTAGCTAATACTATATATGATGTTTTCAACTACAAATTCTAAAAAATTCAAATATAGAGCCTGCCCTGGCAGTTAGGGGCTTTTAAACTGTGAGTAATGTTGCTTGATATGTGGATTGTTGGCTCTTTCTGTGCTTGTGGAGGTCTCTCTGGGCACAATGATAGTGCAGATAAAATCTCTCTTGACACTGTTTTCATCTTGGGTTCTCTCAAGTGCCCTTTCCCAGATGAGCTTCTTTCTAGAAACTCATTCTTAGTTAAATGGTATCTACCAGCTTTATCCACATCTGCCTGCGAGCCCAGTGTCAGCATTCTCCTGTCCACCTGTTTATCCTTTAGTGACCGCAAAAAGTTAAAGAAAAAAAACAAACCTCAATTAAGTTAACAGTAAAGGGGATGTTAATGTAGTTTCCAATCTGGGTTTTCTGTATTTTAATAGCTATTGACTGTATTTGCATTACTAACCTGAAAGGAAACATTAATTGTTGAAATTTCAGGTGCAGCAGATAAACTGTGATCCTATTAATGAGAACCTGGGAGCACAAATTCAGAAAGCTGACTGCCCCAAATTTTTGTTTCTTTGTTTATGACTCTTCCATTTCCTGAGAAGTATGATTCTCTATTCTTTACTGAGGCTAAAGAAATGTCTTCATATATTTCAGTATGTGTTATGGTTATTTTCCTGACACAGCATGGCAGACAGAATGACAAGAACTGAAAGAGGAGATACAATAAAATAGAATTTGGGAAAGAAGAGCTATCAGGGTGATGGAAACAGCATGAAAACTTCCCTCCATTTGTCTCCTTGTTCTTTGGGATTTACTTTTTTAACTCTCTCTGTATTCGTTGTAGGAAAAGAGCTAATTATGCAAAAAGGAATTGAAAATATAATTAAAAACCTGGGATGCATGATTTAAAAAGGTAATTGCTGTGTGTACCCATCTCTCTTCCTTCAAGTTTTCTTGCGGTTTTTGTTGTCATTGTTCAGTCGCTAAGTCGTGTCCAACTTGTGACTTCAATCAACACTAAAATGAGCAGCTTTACTACCAGTAAACTCTCCATTGTTTATTCCCTGTAGATGTAATCTGTGTCATCAATAGGCAGAATAAAAATAATGCTTATGATGGAAAAAGTAATCTGCTATGATTTTAGAGAACAAAAGCATTTTTAGTTGACATCACGATATCAACATATAATATTTTGGTGTGTTTTTCAATAGGAATTGTATTATGTATTGCTGCAAATCACTGTGGTATTGTCTGATACATTCACTGTAAAATTATTATACCTTATCAGTTCACCTGGATGATCTTCTTAGATACATGACTGATGATTTGATTAAAATAGGAGAAAAGATATCATTAAAGATCTAGATAAACTTTGTGCTACAGAACAATAATTCAACGTCATTAGGTCTTTTATGACTTTGTTGCGTTTCATTTATTATGTTCACTTCTGCCAAACAGAATCAAATAGAGCATTTTCAGCAGAGTTACAAAGGAAAGAATTTAAAAAACATAAGTATAGGGTTTCATCAAGAGATTCTAGGACTCTTTGGAACTGAAGAATCATAGATTTTCTTTCTTTTTAAATGTACATTTCCTGTTTTGATAACCAACCTACAACTTAGAAAAAAAAAAAGAGCCTTTTAATCAATTGATATGTTATATATTTTATTTTCTTTAGATGTGTTGTCATAGCTGTTTGTAATTTTAAGTGTCACATTTAGGCCTAAACTATGCATATTTACTGAGAATCAGTCCTAGGAGGAAGTACCTAGACTTACTTTGAACTAACAGCTCTCTTCTCAGTTTGCCAAATATATGATCCCAGGTGGTCCAGTGGTAAAGAATATGCCTGCAGTTCAGGAGATCTGGGTTCAATCTCTGGGTGGGAAAGATCCCCTGGAGTAGGAAATGACAACCCACTCAAGTGGCAACCATTCTTGCCTGGAGAATTCCATGGGCAGAGTAGCCTCGCAGGATACAGTCCATAGGGTCATGAAAGAGTCAGAACTGAGCGACTGTGCACAAACGATCCAGTTATCCTCCTTTACATCTGAAGTTGTATTTTCAAAAATGTTTGGTTTAAAAATTTATCCATATCTGAAATTCCATTAGGTACAAAATGAGATTTTACTATATCAAGGCCTCTACGTTTCTGAACTCTTTACAGCAATGCCACTAAGCCTTGGAGAACGCATATTCCCAAAGTTAGAACAGCTTTTTAAGTCAGAATTTTATTTTGTGTTAATGTGACTCTTTCCAAAAATGATTATTATTGTCTGGTGCTCTGCTAAAGGACAGTGAATTCCTACAAGAGCAAAGCCATTTCTCATTGACTGTTTTATCACTGACATTAACAATGAATGGTACATAACAAATGCCCTATTAATATTTTGTGATTGAATACACAATATTTGCTTTCCTGATTTACCCATGTATTTCAGAAATTCATAAAAGCTTCAGAAGCAATTTTTTTTCTAATGGGCGCATAAACCCCTTACTAAAATTATTTGCATAACTAGTTCACCTTTGAAAACTCTTCTATTAGGTATCTATTGAAAATATGTGATATATTTTAAATGATTGCTTATAATTTACATATTATTATTTTAGTATATAGATGTAGAGTCTTTCTATTGCTTTTTTATTCATACTCATTTGTTATATGAAATACAATAAATATTTATAAGCATAGTTCTCACTGATAGGAAATACTGATAAATATCTTTAAGATATTCTTTTATGCAGTCTGTCATATTTAAGATGCAAATACTTTAGGTCCAAGATATACCTGGCAAATAAATAGTGTTTATCTGATCTTTCTTTAGCTGAATTTATTAGGATTCAGAATTGGAATACTCTTGAGATTTTCTATCTCTATGACAGCTATTTTCTACCCTGATGTTTCTCAGAATTCACCTGGTCATAGACTTAATTCAGATTTTCATCTTCCCATCATTTCATTGTTGGGTAGACTGACAGATCCATTTTCCAAGACCTGTGAAAATTTGGTGAAATGCACTGACTGGAAGGCCCTGGCATCAGGAAACATCCAAGAACCTCTGAAAAACTTATCCCATAGGGTCTTCACTGTCATAATTCCCTGAGAGTCTTGCCCACCATGAAGGGGGCAAAGCACAAGATGACAATATTTAAAACAATATCTCAAAGAAAAACAGTTGCTACAATGAAACCCTGGCATGAGTTTCACTGAATCCACTCTCCAGTGGGTTTAGAAGGACAAGTGAGATGCTGCTCTAATCATCCAGGGAAGAGCAACAGTAGCCTGAACCATATGGTGACTGTGCAGATGCAGAGAAAAGGAGAGGCTTGAGAGCTATTCAGGAGAAGGAATCAACAGAACTCGATGCTCCACTGGTCATGCAGGTTATGGGAGAAAAGAATCAGCGATGGATTCCAGATTTGTGACGTATTTCCTATGATTTAATAACACTAAAGGACTAGTGATGTAGCCATGAGGTCTTGAAATGTAGTTCATATGCTTTTATAAAATTCTCTTCACTATAATGTAAGATATCATAAATGGACATGTTAGAAACAGGAATACTACTAGATTTTCAGATTATCAAGTCACTGGTCTTCTGAAAGAATTCAGATATTTCCCAAAGAAGACTGAGTGGTAGTCAGGCTATTCTAGAGCAAGTTTAGTCAAGTAATAAAGGTAGTTTACACTTACTCACTTAGTCATGTCCTACTCTCTGTGACCCCATTGACTGTAGCCTGCCAGGCTTCTCTGTCAGTGGAATTTTTTTCCACGCAAGAATACCAGAGTGGGTTGCCATGCCTTCTAGGCGATCTTCCTGACCCAGGGATCAAACCCACATCTCTTAAGTTTCCTGCATTGTTGGCAGGTTCTTTACCACTAGAGCCACCTGGGAAGCCCTATCCTAGTATAAAGGAAGGCACAATAAACAGACAGCTCAAGACACTTTCTACATATTCCTACTTTTATTTATTATGTAGTACATGTATCAGTTTCATGGACAGAGGAGCCTGGTGGGCTACAGTTCATGGGGTTGCAAAGAGTTAGCCACAACTTAGAGACTAAACAACAACAACAAGGATCAATATTAATTGTTATAATATTTTGTTTGCCATATGGAGTCATTACTGCTGCAATTCATTTGGTTTTAAACTTGGATAAAATAGGATAGTATGTGGTAGAGTGACAAAATGATTATATTTTTAACACTTGTATTCATGTTTACCAAGTACTATAGGGGAATGTCGTCCTCAAGTAAACACTTAGCCCACTGAAAACTAGGGTAGATGATAAAAATCTACCTACAGTTACAGAAACCCACTATTAAACTTGCCTGTATCTCCGGTGATTATTAATTATAAACATGACATTCTGGGGGTCAATATAGATTGAACCACACTTCACAATCTATTTAGGTTGAGACACTGACATTTAAATTAAAATCTATACCTGAAATACCACATGACAAAGCATCACTCATATGTGGTATATCAGGTCTCTTAAGGTGACTCTAGTGATTTCTGGGTAGAGCTGCCTAAAAGAGCACGAGCTATCAGCTCTGGAGACAGTACCAATGATGTGTGGCCCTTGAGGACATTAATTAACATTTTTGGGTTCCAATCTCTTATGCATGAAAAGAAAACTAATAGTTCTTACCATGTAGGCTGACTGTGAGGTTTTAATTAGCTAACATTTGCAAAATCCTTCAAAAAACACCAACTGCTTACTAACTACTATATATTATACCAGGGGTCCCCAACCTCTGAGATCTGATGTCTGATGATCTGAGGGAAAGCTGATGTAATAGTAATAGAAATAAAATGCACAATAAATGTGATGCACTTGAATTGTCCCCAAATAATTCCCTCCCACCTCCAGTTCATGGAAAAATTATCTTCCACGTCACCATTTTCTGTTGCCAAAACAGTTGGCGATTATTGCATGACACTAACTGATATGTGAAAGATGTATCTTTTTTGGAAGCAAAATAATATAAAAATACTTATAAATCATGTGGATGGGTGAATCCATCAGAAGAGAAGGCTAGTCTACTTGCTAGAGGTCACCAGACCCTCTGAACAACTGCATTTAGTATGTCACAAGGGAAACTGGCCTGTGGAATGAATGAGCAAGTCCTGGGGTATCATTAACATTTACATTGGTTTCAGAGAAAGTACAGGAACTCAATGTGACTATTTTTCATTTTCCCTCTCCCACTTTCCAAGGATACTTCTATTTTGTAATCATTAAGTCGATTTTTGAAGGTAAATCAAGCTATAGTTTGAGATATCTTGAAATGGATATAGAAGCCTATTCATATAAGTAGTTTTCAATTAAAAGATTATACAGAAATGGAATGAGAAAGAAGAGGGAAGAAGATATTGTCTTTAAAAGAATAGCATTGTTGTCAGCCAAAGCCATGTCCCTAATAAGTTAACGGTATAGAATACTGTTGTCATATATTGTTAAAAAAAAAAAGTTTCTTTTTCTTTGGTATTAATCTCATAGCTAAAATTTTTCTAATAAAATGATCCTGAGTTTCCTACTTTACAAAATACAACAAGGATACCCACCACACAAATGGAATATACACTCACACAGAAGATAGACTGTCCAGATTTACCAAGAGGATGACCGAGGACAGAGTCCCAAATCAATACTTCCCCACCCAAAGGGTCCTCAACATCAAACACACATCACAACCAGTTGGCAAAACGTCCCAATGCCTCTCCGTGCTCACAAATGGCCCTCCATGGTAGGCACACATCACAACCAGTTGACAAAAGGCCCCAGTGTCTCTCTGTGTTTACAAATGGTCCTCCCTAGTAGACACACCTCACAACCAGTTGGCAAAATGCCCAAATGATACTGTGTGCTCACAAAATGTCCTCAACATCAAATACAAGTCAAAACACTTCGTGCCCAAAAGAGAAGTTAGCCGGGAGCACACCTGCAGACTTACTCGGTCTTGGAGCTTCCGAAAGAATCTTTCCGTTCTTTCAAGGAAAAAACGTCAGCTGGCAGTCAATGCTGAGTAGGAGAGAAACAGGGAGGATCCTCGAAATAAATGGCTTCAGCCGCTGCTACGAATGTTCCCCCAAATCTCCATCCCGAGGCCAGCGAGCCAAGAGCAGAGAAGCCAGCAGCAAGCCTCTTCCCAGCCAGCTCATAGTATTGTCAGGGCCACAGTCCTGTCTGCGAATGCCGGAGACCGTAATATCGCGAGAGCACAGAGAAGCCACGCGAGAGCCAAAAAACTGCAACCGGAAGTGGGGTCCAGTGGCTCCCAGCTCTGAACTCAGTGAAGAGGCAAGGTTGGTGGAAATGAATGTTTGCTTTATCGCAGAGACCGGCAGTGAGAGGGGGTAGGGAGGCAGACTCCTGCCCAAAGGCCGACTTTTTTCCACTGACCTTCAGGGGGCAAGAGCTTTTATAGACAGAGGGAAGGGGTTATGGGCAGTTACAGCACAGTCAGCTCTGACAGTAACCTTGAAATTGGCCACATAGTGGTCTGACCAGCATCATTTTGATTAAGTACCCTTAATCTCCAGTCCCAGAATAAGTTTGTTCCCATTTCTTGGAAGCCAGCTTTCAGAATTGTGGCAAGCTTATGTTGTCAGGACAGTCTGGTCATCATGTGGTTATCTTGTTCTACCCGGTGGCCTGTTCTATAAGGCAGCTCACAGAATATGGCTCTGAATATCACCTATAGCGCTTGAAGAGGAACTAAAGGTCCTTGACTGTGTTTAATAACCAAACTAATACTGTTGACCTGTTGGACTGTTTTCCTTTGTTTCTTCATTTCCTCACTTTTCTGAATCAACTTATTCTTTGGCGAAAGTTCTTCTGCCAGCAAAAGGCAGGCTGAGGACATTGGGGACAAGAACAATAGGGTCCTGCTCTGTTTCATTATGAGAAACTAAATTCCCTACATAATCTCATCTGAAATGATGAAAGTGATTTTGCCAGTTGCTTTTTTCAACTCTAATTTTCTGAAAGAGGATTTCACTCATTTATATTTTATTTGAATAAATACCCATTTGAAACTGTCCCAAGTGGGAGCTTGCTTTATAAGCCATGTTAAGACTTAGAGAAAAGGTTTTTCAGTGCTCGAGGGAGAGTGTGTTTTAAAACTGTCTCAAAAAACCGCACAAGTCTGTGTAGCCAGCTGTACTAATCAATAGGCCAGAAATTGTCTCTAAGGTTGGAGAGGAAAGAGAGCACCTTCTCTTAACCTGAAAAGCAATCATAGTAGTCAAACTAATCTGGGGAAGACAGAATTAGGGAAGGGAAAGATATTTGAAATGTATTAGTTTTCACCAGGAGGAATAGTCACCAACCTTCAGAAACAGTGACAATGGCAATACCAATGATATTTATCACTTATCTTTAATTAAAGGTGAGAAAGCAGAGCCATTGAACAGATACCATTAAAATTAGACAGGCATTAATTAGCAGAGTGAAGATTCAAACCCATGCTCACTCCACTGCTTTTAAGGCAATACTCTATTCAAAAGACAGGTGGAGAGATTCTGAACAGACATACATCAACAACAAGAACAGAAAGATGGTGGAAAAATATAGGTATCCTGTTGGTAAGCTATATGTTGAGTAAGAAAGATCCAAAATTGACCCACCCTTCTCTTTTATCTGTGATGTAGTTTTTTAATCATCTGTTGTGAGTGAAGATGAGCTGGAAACCATGGATTCATAGTTGATAGATTCAGCCTGGTTTTATGATATCTCTTCAGCAACACTTTGTTGAAACCCTGTAGACAAGGAAAATCAGGCAGCTAGACTCAATGCAGTTATAAGGTTTTGACCCAGGCATCATAGTGGAAGGAAAACAAAGAGGCAACTTGATAGAATTTGATTCAATGTTGGATTGAAAAAAGAAATTGGATGGCCAGGACTGTGAAAGTAGAAAGTGGCTAATAAGGAAAGAAATTAAAGTGTCATTGGTCTAGAAGTGCTAATTTGTTTATGCAACAGGAATCCTGTGTCTAATAATTATAAAAGACTGTGAAAATAAAGGTGGTGGTTACTTTTTAGTCCCTACGTCATGTCTGATACTTTTTGGCCCCATGGACTGTAGCCTGCCAGGCTTCTCTATCCATGGGAATCTCCAGGCAAGAATAGTGGAGTGGCTTGTCATTTCCTCCTCCTGATCCAGGGATCTTCCTGACCCAGGGATTGAACCTGCATCTCCTGCTTGGCAGGTGGATTCTTTACCACTTTGTCACCTGGGAAGCTCCTAACATAGAGAGAGAATAGATTACCCACAGAGAATAGATTGTTAGGAATACTTCTAGGTGTTACTAGATCTATGGATTCCAAAGAGGGACCATGTTCATATGTGAATACGTTTCAGCTCAGGGACAGGTCATAGAAAACACCAAGAAATTCAGAGGCCACACCTGTGAAAAGTGTCATGGGCATGAATGTTAAATCTCTTGAAATGAAAAAGTAACTGGATAGTAAGAAAAATGGAGACATTAGTATTAAAAGTATTTGTCAGTGAGTGATGGGAAGAGACTCAAGTTTGAGAAACGACAGCAAAAGAGAGTAAGCAGACACTAGGTTTAAATAAAGTGACAAAGAGGTACAGACAGTGAAGTTTGGGAGTTCATTAACTTTGCGTGGATCCACAGAGAAATATGACTCACAAGATATTAGCACTGTTTAGAGTAAAGCCTGTAATATTTGGTAATCTTACATGGTGTTTTAGGAGGAAAAGAGTCCAAGGTAGGTCAGAGATTAAAAAAAGAGTGATGATTTGTCAAAATATTTGAGCCCTTGTGTATTACTTTTTCATTTGGACTTTACGAAAGGATTTGCCTATCTATTAATAGCAAAGGTGTTGCTGTCATATGGGTTTGAATATTTCTTCACTGAGTCAGAAATTTCCTGGCTCCGAGGTGCTGTCACTAATAGTCACAGAAATCACGGAGCTGAACAGTAAATGAGTCTTCCCCAAGAGACTGTTCATAAGCAGCAGAGATGAGTGTTTTCATTAAAATAATAAAATCTGTACCTTGTTTGATCTGGGGAGAGTGAAGTAAATATTTTGAATGAATGAATGAAAAATGAATAGGCAGTTTTTTCATTGCTATCTTCCTTTGCAATGACAAAGAGAAGGAGCAATGCATGTACCAAAACTAACTGGATGATATAGAATATAATGTTAGTATGGAGATGTTTGCTGTGTGCTGAGTTGACTCTCTGTAGCCCGCCAGGCTCCTCTGTCCATGGGATTTCCCAGGCAAGAATACTGGAGTGGCTTGCCATTTCCTTCTCCATGGGATCTTTCCCAACCCAGGGATCAAACCCAGGGATTGTACCCACGTCTCCTGCATCTCCTACATTGGCAGGCAGATTCTTTACCACTGAGTCACCTGGGAAGCCCAAGATGGAGATAGTTTCATTCAGTAGAGTAAGCTATATCAAAAATTAAAATATTTTATATTTTAGGTATTGCAGTCAAAATATTCATTTTCAATGATTTTTCTGCACCAGAGGGTATTGGGAGGAAAAAAGTCCCAGAACTGGTCATTCAAGATTTTCAGAGAATGACTGTTTCTCTCTGCCTGTGATTTAAAAGAAAAATCGCAAAGGGAGAAACACTTCTGTTCTTGAAGTCCCAAATAGCTGATACTTCGAAGCTCATTCTGTCCTCAGGCTTCTCAAAGCCTACATCCACTAGAAACTTGTGTAAAAAAAGAAAAAGGACAGAACTCTAATTTGTATCAGTGTTAAGTACTTTGATATATTACCTTGGAATCATATTTCCTTCTTAAGGGAGAAAAGTTAGAGACAAATCAAATAGGCACCTTAAAGAAGGGGTTATTAAGAAAAAAATAAAATAAGAGAGAGTGAGTTACAGCAGACCAAAATTGCTGCGGGGCCTTCCATTTGTATTCCAGTGGATTCCTTAAAGGAGCCTTTGTGAACAGATGACTGACAGAGATTTGCATTTAATTTCCTTGGAGGCACAGAAAATCCTAAACCATCAGTTATTTTAGGGCAAAGTGATTGATCAATTAATAATTGAATTCACAAAGACAAGACATAATCTTAGTTCATTGGAATACTTGATGAACAGTCAAAATATATATTTTTTCCAACAGATTTTTAAATGCCATTGACAATGATTCACACTGTGCCAGGCTAAAGGGCTTTGGCAAGGATATAACAGTGAGCTGTTAGCTATCAGAATGTGACAGCTGGAACAACAGCCATCCTCTTTTGACTTGAAAACATTTTGACATAAAGAGATAATCTATGTTATCTACAGGTGTGATGAGATAACAAAATAATGGCATTCATAAATAGTCACAGGGGAGTTGAGAGCAATTGCATGTGTTGATTCTGCAGGACCCTTACCAGGAATGCTGCCTTTCTCATCATCCTTAAAGGTAAAGGACACAGCAGTTTGCAAACAAAAGTTCCACAGCTGGCAAGAGCTAGGTGAGGTCCCTTAATGAGGCCCATCCTTAGGAGATGTTTTATTGAAAGCACCACCACACAAAGCTCACCTTTTCTCTTTGGCCTTTTCTTCCATTATTTACACTCCCTTCGGCCGCAGGTTTTATTCTTGATTTCTCTTAATTTGGCTTCTTTTCTTTTTCTTCCTTTTATTTTCCTTTTATTTTCTCACTCTTTAATTCCTTAAGATTTATAAATCTCAGGGGTAAGTGGTCGCCTTTATTTACCTTGAGACTTTAAAGGAGCTTCCTTATTTTTCTTATCCACCACAGTGCTAATCTCAACCCTCCAGTTTAGCTAAGGGGCCCTATTGGGAAGCAATCAAGCTGCTGAATACTACTAGTAACATGCCAACATTCTTTTACTTTCAGGAAGATCCCCTGACGACCATCCCCACCACCATGAATCCATCATCTTCAAACTCTGTTCAGCTTTCTAGTACTGTGATGAGTTTAAACAACATTTAAAACTTGTGCATCATCTGAAGTTTTATACAGGTTCAGTAAGTCATTGTTTTTAAATTGTGATGGAAAAATATATTATGTTCAGGTGCTAAGTCATGTCTGACTCTTGGTGACTGTAGCATACCAGGCTTCCCTGTCCTTCATTATCTCTCTGAGTTTGCTCAAATTCAGTGCATTGAGTCAGTGATGCCATCTCACCATCTCATCCTCTGCTGCCCCCTTTTCCTTTTGCCTTCAATCTTCCACAGCACTGGGGTCTTTTCCAGCGAGTCAGCTCTTTGCCTTCATTAAGCTTACTTTCTAATGTGAGAAAGTGGCAAAAACCACATTAGCAGAAGTATAAAAATGAACGCCAATGTAAATGGTTGTGAATAATTTGTAAAAATGGGTCAAAAAATATGGTGGGGGAATCCTCTCTGGAAATTATAAAATTTACTCAGAGAAAATAACACCCAAGCCTAGCCTGGTCTTTTAATATTATGAATGTTTATGTCTAGAATATGGTTCTTTGAAAACCATCCAAGATCTAAATTACACAGTTTATAAGACACTTTAGTAATCACTTATGCTTCTGAAAAGGCCGTCTTTTTATATGCTACTTTAACTTAATGATTTGAACCCAACAAATGTGCAGTTGAGATAATCAAATTGAGATGCATATTTTGTAGCCATTCCTTCAATGAGTTTACAGAATAATTTGTACTGACTGCAGAGAATTTACAGTATACAACCCATCAAACATCCTATCTAAGCATGAATGGAAATATAAGTCACAGTTTAGTATGGTTTCAGACACATTTTCTATTATGACATAATAAAATCCCCCATGAAGAAGACCACCAATTTTTACAGATTCTGATTTTTTTAAGGATTTTTTTTGGCCTAAAGGGAAAAAAAGAATCATAGAATAGCACAAGAAATATTTAGTTTTGAAGAAAGAACAAATACAAGTCTCTCAACTACATTCAATAAAAAATATACATATAGAACTATACAGAAGCTTTTAATTTTAATTAGGTCCCATTTGTTTAGTTTTGCTTTTATTTCCAGTATTCTGGGAGGTGGGTCATAGAGGATCCTACTGTGATTTATGTCAGAGAGTGTTTTGCCTATATTCTCCTCTAGGAGTTTTATAATTTCTGGTCTTACGTTTAGATCTTTAATCCATTTTGAGTTTATTTTTGCATATGGTGTTAGAAAGTGTTCTAGTTTCATTCTTTTACAAGTGGTTGACCAATTTTCCCAGCACCACTTGTTAAAGAGATTGTCTTTTCTCCATTGCATATTCTTGCCTCCTTTGTCAAAGATGTCCATAGGTGCGTGGATTTATCTCTGGGCTTTCTGTTTTGTTCCATTGATCTATATTTCAGTCTTTGTGCCAGTACCATACTGTCTTGATGACTGTAGCTTTGTAGTAGAGCCTGAAGTCAGGCAGGTTGGTTCCTCCAGTTCCATTCTTCTTTCTCAAGGTTGCTTTGGCTATTCGAGGTTTTTTGTATTTCCATACAAATTGTGAAATTATTTGTTCTAGCTCTGTGAAAGATACCGTTGGTAGTTTGATAGGGATTGCATTGAATCTATAGATTGCTTTGGTTAGTATACTCATTTTCACTATATCAATTCCTCTGATCCATGAACATGGTGTATTTCTCCATCTATTAGTGTCCTCTTTGATTTCTTTCACCAGTGTTTTATAATTTGCTATGTAATAGCTAGAACATGGAAGCAACGTTGATGTCCATCAGCAGACGAATGGATACGAAAGCTGTGGTACATATGCACAATGGTGTATTACTCGGCCATTAAAAAGAATTCATACTCAGCCATTGAAAAGAATTCATTTGAATCAGTTCTAATGAGGTGGATGAAACTGGAGCCTATTATACAGAGTGAAGTAAGCCAGAAAGAAAAACACCAATAGAGTATACTAACATATATATATGGAATTTAGAAAGATTTTAATGATTACCCTGTATGCGAGACAGCAAAAGAGACACAGATGTATAGAATAGTCTTTTGGACTCTGTGGGAGAGGGAGAGGGTGGGATGATTTGGGAGAATGGCATTGAAACATGTGTAGTATCATATATGAAATGAATCACCAGTCCAGGTTTGATGCAGGATATAGTATGCTTGGGGCTTGGGCACTGGGATGACCCAGAGGGATGGTATGGGGAGGGAGGTGGGAGGGGGGTGCAGGATGGGGAACACATGTACACCCGTGGCGGATTCATGTTGATGTATGGCAAAACCAATACAATATTGTAAAGTAATTAGCCTCCAGTTAGAATAAATAAATTTACATTTAAAAATAAAAATATATATACATATAGAACTATGTCACAGAATAATTATCTTACAGACAGTTACTTCAATTCTAAAGTAGAATGATGTGAAAGAAAAAAAGAAAATAGATTACAAAGTTACTTGAAAGGAAGGGAAAAAGTTACTTGCACTGGAAGGGAAAAGAGTCATTTATATTCCACTCCTATGCTGGTGGCAATCTAGGGCTGAGAACATTGGACAGGTAATGCTGGGAACAGTTGCAGATGACACAGGTGGATGAGTGGTTCAATCACACTAGACTGAGTTTACTCATTGTCTTCTCTGTCATCTTCATCTTAAATAGAAACAAACTCCAACTTAGAGTATCTTCATCAGCATACATTTGTGAAGGTCCCAAGCATAAAAGTCTGTAAGCAGTACTGTGCTCTCTTCATTGAGCCCCTATGGCAATATAAGGAAGGCAAGTTAAGGACTTCCCTTGCCCCTGCAAGAGTGACAGGGTGTAAGAAAAATATTATTTATTTTTACTATTTTTCAACATAATGTTAGGCTTCATTCGTGGCTCAGTGGTAAAGCATCCACCTGCAATGCAGGAGATGTGGGTTGGGCAGATCCCCTGGAGAAGGAAAAGGCAACCACTCCAGTATTCTTGGCTGGGAAATCCCTCGGACAAAGGAACCTGGCAGGCTGCAGTCCATGGGATTACAAAGGGGTTGGACACAACTCAGTGACTAAAGGAAACATCAACATGTATGGAAATAACTGATTTACTGAGCAAAGTGATAAAGGCTTCTTAGGTTGACTGATAACAGGCAAAAGAACCCTGTGAAACCAGTCCTTCTTTTCTCCTCATAAGGGTGAGATGCTGTCAGCAGAGCCTATAGGAGGCTGTGTGTTTGGGAGACACAAGCAGTGCCTAGGCACGTCACATCTGTTACCAATCAGCCTTTTCATACAGAACCCTTCATCTGAGAGAAAGCAGTGATTACATCCATATTTGAATGTGGACATGGAAACTCTTTCAGTTGCATCTTACTCCCAAGTTTCCATTTTGGTTTTCCTGTTACAAGTCCACACTGTGCCAATACAGAGAAAGATAAAAGAAATGCATTTTTGGCAGTTGTGAGTCAGTCAGATAGAGAAAAAGTAGGAAATGGAAGTTATCAAAGTGAAAACTAGTGCAAACTTATAATTTTAATTTCTGTTTGGCACACTTTAATTTAGGCAACCCTATTTCTGAATAGCTGAAATATTTTTAAATGCTAATATATTGTTAGAATATCAATCAAAAAAAGGCTAAAATGCATTCTCCCATCTTTTCATTTGTTTCATTTTACTTCTCAATCTTGAGAAACTTTGTTGCTTTTCTTATATAGAAAGAACCTCAAATATCCCAAGCAAATTGTCTGACATTTTGGGGCAAGTACAGTTTCACCCAGTTGATATTTACTGATCAGATATGTAAGTGTGCTGGAAGGCTAGTTTGTGGTTGATTCTAGGTTTATTCTGCAAATTAGGAAATTAAGCACCAAATATTATTCCTCTGGTCATTGCAAGTGCAATGTTTCTGTGATCTCCCTGAAGAATATAAGAAAGAAAGGAAAGAAAAAGGAAAAAATGAAAGAAAGGGCAGGAAGGAAAAAAATACTAAAAAATAATTATACAATGAAGAGCTTACTATTTTCTGCTTAGTTTTTTTTTTTTCCTTTCCCCAAGAACACTATTAATTAATTCTAGTCATCACCTGGTAACTGCTAATCCTAGGCTTGCTCAAGAAAGCAAATGCTAAAGTTACAACACATCTGGAAATCAGTATCTTATCACTGAAAACTGTGTCATATGTGTAGAAAATATATTTGTTGGCCAAGGGCAGAATACATGCAGGGTTCTGAGAATTAAAATTAACCTGTTAGTTCCTTAGTCATGTCCGACTGTTTTCAACCCCATGAACTGTAGCTTGCCAGGCTCCTTTGTCCATGGAATTCTCCAGGCAGGCATACTGGAGTGGAATATATCTCCAGGGGATCTTCCCAACCATCCCTGATGGAACCTGGGTCTCTTAAGTCTCCTGCATTAGAAGGTGGGTTCTTTACTACTAGGGACACCTGGGAAGCCCATGCATACTCTTTCTGTCTCAAAACAAAAGCTGTGTTTCTGCCCCCAGATACTTTTTCCAAGTGTGCATGGAAGATGTTTCCTTTAATTCTCCAAAGCACAGTGAAAATAAGGCTGGACTAACCAGAAATCAATGGAAAAGACTCTGATGCTGGGAGGGAATGGAGGCAGGAGGAAAAGGGTACGACAGAGGATGAGATGGCTGGATGACATCACCAACTCGATGGACGTGAGTTTGAGTGAACTCCGGGAGTTGGTGATGGACAGGGAGGCCTGGTGTGCTGCGATTCATGGGGTCACAAAGAGTCGGACACAACTGAGTGACTGAACTGAACTGAGCCAGAAATATTTGAATGATGATGTGAAAATAACACAAGATCACTACAGTGATTTTCACCTTTGAGGTTATCTCCTTTCTTATTCTTTATTTATTTATTTATTTATTTTCTTTTGGACATGTGATGTGGCTTGTGAGATTTTAGTTTCCTGACTAGGGATCAAACCCATGCCTCCTGTATAACGAGAGTGGAGTCTCAACCACGGGACCACCAGGTACCCTCTCTGATCCTTTCTTTCAAACTTTTTGAATAGGCTAATGTTTTTCCAAATTTCGTTCATTCCTTTAAGTTACAGCAACTTTAAGCACATAATGCATTTTTAGCAAACACCCTCCCAGGGAGAAAATTTGAGAACTCACGGAGATCTTTGAGTCAGCGTAAGTAAAGTTGGATCTTCCAGGGAAGCAGCAGGGAGGTGAAATCATAATAATTCTTTCGAAATGAGGCTTTCTAACAGCACCAGCTCCACGTTGCCCCCTAGATACTGGGAATGTTGGGCTGTTTTTCAAGACTGCTGCTGAGCTAGCAGTGGAGGTTGAGGTTAAGGCAAGTTAATTGCCCCAAAGCTCCTGTTCTTAATGAGACTCAGCTCCTTGCTGGAATAAATATTCTCAGGTTGTTACTTACCCTAGTTAATTTCCAGAGTTCTGAAAAAGTTGATTCAGGTGTGTGTGTGTGTTTGCTATTTATTGTTGCTTTTATGGAGGCATTAATTTTCAGAGGGCTTCCCTGATGGCTCAGTGGTAAAGAATCCACCTGTCAATGCAGGAGATGCAAGTTTGATCCCTGGGTCGGGAAGATACCCCGGAGTAAGAAATGGCAGTCAACTGCAGTATTTTTGCCTGGAGAATCCCCATGGACAAATAAGCCTGGAGGGCTACAGTCCATGGGGTCACAAAAGAGCTGGACATGACTGAAGCAACTGAACAACAAGAAAGTTTTCAGAGGTTCTTACTCTGCCACTTTTCCTGGCAACACTCAATTTGATTTTTGGAAGTTATTATTAAAGTGATATTTGATATATCTTTTGGTGCTCCATCAATTATTGTAAACTTTAAGTGACTAAGAATGTATTTTTACATTTATGCATGTTTGATATTCTACCAGGATAATTCACTGGGATTCCCTGGTGACTCAGACAGTAAAGCATGTGCCCACAATATGGGAGACCTGGGTTTGATCCCTGGGTTGGGAAGATCCCCTGGAGAAGGAAATGGCAACCCACTCCAGTGCTCTTGCCTAGAAAATTCCATGGATAAAGGAGCCTGGTGGGCTACAGTCCATGGGGTTGCAAAGAGTCGGACATGACTGAGCAAATTCACTTTCAATTCACTGTTAGCAACGGTCAATCTGATTTTTGCTTATTAGAAAAACATTTATCACTTTTATTTATTTATATATTTTTATTTTGTATTTGGGTGCATAGGGATGTTAGTTGTGGCAAGCAAGATTCAGCTCCCTGACCTGGGATCAAACCCAGGTCTCCCACATTGGGAACGTGGAGTTTTAGATGCTGGGCCACCAGGGAAGATCCTAGCAAACTATTTTAAAGAAAACAAAAGAAAAATCTTAACAGCATTGTCCATTGGCTAGGATTTTTTAGTGACAATTAGAAGTACATGTGAATATTATTAACCTTCAAATGTAGGTCCTATGTAAATAAACCCAATAATATTATACACTGAATGAACCCTGACAGAATCTAGTGACTTTTCTGTTCAAGGAAAGTTTTGGATTTTGTGAAAAGGAGCTGAAATTAATGTGGTTTGTTAGGTTAAAAAGGTAAGGATTTGTCAGTCAGTTTCTCCCCTCATTATAGTTCCTCCTAATAGATTTATTTCCCAGTGTTTGAACCAAAGGTTAGATAATGGTATTGCCACCTCTTAGCTCAGAGAAATTCTAAGTATAAAATGTTTGAACTCATGGAAATAAAGATATTGCATAATTTTAAAATAGTACTTGTCACACTTCAGAAAATACAGCTGTTCCATTCAAATTTTTGATTTTGGCTAATTTTCTATACTCATAGCAATATTTTTAAAATAACTTTATAATTCAAGTAGCTCACAGTAAAGAATAACTTCTTTCCATTATGATCACATATATTTATTTGTATTTATATGTATATATACATATATATATATATGTATAGCCTTAGAATAATTTTTTAAAAATACAGTGAGTGGTTCTCATGTATTATTTTATTCCGGTCAGCATTTCTCTACAGCATTCATCTGCAGATGAATTATTAATGTACATGAAGAAATAGACAAAGTCTATTTGCAAAGATCGACTATGCAGAGTGACTTATGAGCTCCAGATCAATAGGAGGGAGGCCTCAGTGAGTGTCCTGATGTCTGAGGATGGAGGAGATTGATGGACACTGGGGGATAAATAGGGAGCAGTGACAACAAACACAGAGTCACGTGGTCTTTTCTCAGTGAAATGACATCTGAAAAAAAGCCTTTCAGATTTAACCCTTTGGGACTCCTTCTTGAACCATCTCACAGGTAGTTTACTTACTGGGGTGGCTTGATTCCAAACTAAGATAAAATAAGATAGGATGAACAACTTTAAAAAATGTATTTCTGTACTTTTATGTTTTCAATTAGGGTATAGATGAAATTTACAGTTGCTTTACAATGTGTTAGTTTCTGCTGTACAGCATAGTGCGTCAGCTGTGTGCACACATATAACCCCCTCCCACGTGGGCCTCCCTCCCTACCCCACCCTCATCTCACCCCATCTAGGTCATCACAGAGGCTGAGCTGAGCTCCCTGGGCTTTCCAGCAGCTTCTCACTAGCTGTCTGTTTTACACATATGTGTATATGTATCCAACCCCGTCTCCCAGTTCCTCCCACACTCCCTTCCTCACCTTGTGTCCACACGTCTGTTCTCTGCATCTGTGAGTCTATTCCTGCCCTGCAAATAGGGTCATCTGTGCCACTTTTCTAGACTTCATACAACTTTTCATAATTCTCCTAGAGAGATACAGAGTACATGTTGTTTTTCTATAATAAAACTGAAGGTACTTACTTGAAGTTCAAAACAACAGTTAAATCTATACATTTAGTAATGTGTTAAGTAGGAAGTCTTTCTTTTGAGATATTCCTTTCAATAAAATAAGAGGTTAAAGGTGGCTTCAACACAAGGTTTATTTTTGTGAGTTTTATTTTTCAGTACTTAGTATTTGGTAATAAAAAGTCAGTCTTTTAAAAATCTCCCTAAATATTTTCTGTCTGCCTGTCCATCCTCTCAATGGATCACTGTCATTTGTTTCCCTGTTTTGTAAACACGCAACATCTGCCTTGCCTCTGCCCTGAAGGTGTCTTCCCTTTCTCTCTCCTAAATCATATCTATCCTATTAATTTTTTAGTCCTGTGTGCTCCATAAGATTGCTTTGTTTTCCATCGAACCTTGCCCCTCCATTCATTTGAATTTCTATGCTCATGATTCTGAGTCAACAGAAATCTCCAATTCTCACAATGACATACACAAGAGCACATACCTCTCCTCCAACACCAACCATTCCTCTGTACTCCCATCATCATGAGTGTGCTCAGTCATGTATGACTCTTTGCGACTCCATGGATGGTAGCCTGCCAGGCTCCTCCATCCATGGGGTTCTCCAGGCAAGAATACTAGAGTGGGTAGCCATTCCCTTCTCCAGGGGATCTTCCTAACCCAGGCACTGAACCCAGGTTTCCTGCATTACAAATGGATTTTTTTACCATCTGAGCCACAAGGGAACATTAATAAGTACCATTAATGAAGAGTAATGAACTATTGATACATGTAAAAACAGTGGTGAAACCCGAAGTATGGTGGTGGTGGTGCTTGGTCGTGTCTGATTCTTTGGACCCCATTGACTATAGCGTGGCCAGGCTCCTCTATCCATGGGATTCTCCAGGCAAGAATTTTGAAGTGGGTTGCCATTTCCTCCTCCAGGGGATCTTCCTGACTCAGGAATCAAACCCACATTGCTTGTATCTCCTACATTGGCAGGTGGATTCTTTACCACTGCCACCACCTGGGAAGCCCAAGTAAGTATGGAAAGTGAACGTTGCTCAGTTGTGTCTGACTTTTTGAGACTCCATGGACTATACAGTCCGTGGAATTCTTCAGGCCAGAATACTGGAGTGGGTAGTCTTTCCCTTCTCCAGGGGATCTTCCCAACCCAGGGATCGAACCCAGGTCTCTTGCATTGCAGGCAGATTCTTTACCAGCTGACCCACAAGGAAAGCCCAAGAATACTGGAGTGGGTAGCCTATCCCTTCTCCAGTGAACCTTCTGACCCAGGAATGGAACTGGGGTCTCCTGCATTGCAGGTGGGTTTTTTTTTTTTTACCAACTGAGCTATCAGGGAAGCCCAGTAAGTGTTGGGTAGGCCAAAAAGTTCATTAGGGTTTTTCCAAAAGATGTTACCAAAAACATGAACAAGCTTCTTGGCCAACCCAACATGTTGACTAAAAGAAAAGTGACACAAAAGAGGACATACTCTATGATTTCATCTATACAAAACTCTAGACAAATGCAAGCTAATCTATAGCATCAGAGCACATCAGTAGTTTTGTGGGGAGTGTAGGAAAAAAGGATGGGGCCAGTAAGAGGGATCATGAATGAAAATTTAGTTATCGCTCCTGGAAGTTCCCCAAAGGAATCAAGGATAAGCTCAAGTTATCTTAGCATTAAGTGATCCTCTGGTGTTTCCTGAAACACTTGAAGGTCTCTAAGGACTGACCTAAGTTCTCAGTCAGTGTTTTCAGTAGGAAAGCAAGTTCATGCTTAGTTTTCATACAGGAAGTGAAATCCCAAGGTCATATATGGTGTTCCTGGAAAGAGAATGTTCACAGCTTTGGGAGTTTCTTAAGCATTAGCTACATCAGTTCAGGAGTACAGGTTGACATGTGCTCCAAAATGACCTCCTAACTGGCTGCTAGTAGACCTTAGGTTCCCCAGTTCAGTTTGAATAATTTAATCCTTGTTCCCGAAGGTATGGCTTAGGGTAGTTTGCCTACCTGTCTTATTAATTCAAGTCATTAGCTATTTTTCGTGTCCAGAAAATGACTGAGGATGGTACTGTGGAAGATATCCACAATATGGGTGGACATTTGCATGGGAGATGCAGGAGCTGGGAGCATCCCTGACTGCTTCTGATGGATTCATTTCCATGTTAAGGAGACTGTTGATCAAACTGTAGGCTTAGTCATCTTTCAAGGGATGGTAGACCCAGTAGTCAGTTAAATGTAAGGTGCTTGTAACAGTTTGGGAGAACTGTCCAGGATGTTTTCTTTTGGAGGAAGGCTATAGGCAATATTGTTTTGAAAAACAAAGTTGGTTTATGCCTCTTCTTTCCCTGTACTTCATGGGGTCTAAGATTTTCCCTCTTCAGGTGTCTGGACCTCGTTGTTTCTTTTTCCCTTCACTGTCACAAAATTACTGTGACACATTCTGGAAGATAATCTTAATGCTAATGAAGTGTTAAAGTCTTTTTTAATAGTGACATTGATGGTTTACTGGACAAGGGAACCTCATACAAAGGGTCCCGGAGCAACATCCCACCATGTGCAGCAGATGGTGAACAGGACATAGCAGAAGTCTTCAGTACTAAGGGGAGAAGGAGGCTACCATTAATAGGGGGAATTGATATCAGGTGAGCTTGCCAGTATCAGGGGCCAATTACGCCTTATAACTAAGAGTCTTGGATAATTATGTGAGTAAAGCAGAGCAGACTGGTCAAACAAGGGATGACCATAGGTGCTTGCCTGTGCTATGACTCCCTTCATTAGCCCGTGGAATCCAATATGACCTAAAAGATCTCTGAATCAGTAAAGATTTTTCTTTAGCTTTCTGTTTAGAAGTGAACAATGATTAACTGTGTACTGCCCTTTAAAGATAGAATTTGCTACTGTGTAGCTCAAGCTTCCCTCACAGCTCTGTTGGTAAAGAATCCGCCTGAAATGCAGGAGACCCCGGTTCCATTCCTGGGTTGGGAAGATCTGCTGGAGAAGGGATAGGCTACCCACTCCAGTATTCTTGGGCTTCCCTTGTGGCTCAGCTGGTAAAGAATCCGCCTGCAATGCAGGAGAACTGGGTTTGATCTTTGGGTTGGGAAGATCCCCTGGAGAAGGGAAAGGCTACCCACTCCAATGTTCTGGACTGGAGAATTCTATGAACTGTACAGTCCATGGGATCACGAAGAGTCAGACACGACTGAGCAACTTCACTATGTAGCTCAGGGAACCTACTCATTGCTCTGTGGTGACCTAAATAGGAAGGAGATCCAACAAAGAGGGGATATATATGTATGGTTGATTCACAGTAGAAATTGTTATTGATTCACAGTAGAAATTGGTGTTGATTCACAGTAGAAATTGTTGTTTCACAGTAAAAAATTGTACAGTAGAAATTAACAAAACATTATAAAGCAACTATACTCCAATAAAAATTAAATTAAAAAAAAAATAGAATTTCCCATCCAGGGTGGATGGATGCCTGTATGTGTATACTGAATCCTTCGCTGTTCACCTGAAACTATCAAAATATTGTTATTGGCTACACACCGATATAAAACAAAAATTGAGAAAATAAATAAAAGCACAGAAAAAAAGAAAAAAATGGAATTTGCTCATCCAACAAGAAATAAAATTGTTCTCATCATTAATAATTTAGCAAACTGTGTGTCTCTGACTGATCATGAATATCCCTAGTTTATTTTTTTTGAGATACATCTTTATCACTCTCAATTCAATTTGACTTAACTCCATACAAGTCAGTGTAACCAAATAAGCACTTTTAAAGCAATCAACTCATGTCTCTTTATTGTTAGAACAGAAATTATTTCAGTTAACTGTCTATTATCATGTTCTTGATGTTGAGGGTAAGTTGTACATATTAAAAATAACAGTAAGAATATAAAGAAAAGTATATAATAGATCCTGTAGACCAGTTTATAAAGGTTATCAAACTGTAGTGAGGATAAACTTATTTTATTGATATCATTATCTAGAAAAATCTTGGTAGCAATTTGAATTCTGGACTATCATTTTAAGAGGCTTTATAGCTTGAATTGAAAGAGGTAACCTATAATCTCCAAGATACATTATAATATATCTTTCTTTTAAGCAAGCTAACTTTCTATCAATGTATCTGTATTGATATGCCCATTTATCAATTTAAAATTTCTGATTAAAACTGTATATAGACAAACCAATTTAATTGCTCTTAATCTAAAGTATAATGTACAGTATAAAAGGGGTGCTAATATAAATAGAGATTAAATTGTTTGCACATCTAGGAACTATTATGAAAGTTGTTAAAAACTAATTTATAAAATGTGCAATAATGGGCCAAATGAGTCTGAATCTAATTTTTATGTCCATTCTACACAAGGAAAGAAGTTTTCCATTCTTTGTTATTTGACAGTTTGCAGGCCTGGCCTAGGTTTTCCCGAAAACAATAAGCCATGCTTGCCAAAACATTATAAGCCTTCTTGAATGTTTTCATCATCTGGCAAGAAAGTAAAGAACATTCTGCCAAATATAAAGTGACACCAGACAGAGAGACATGTCAGTTATTGAAACGCGCTTTTCCCTAGAGGATGTTTGCCATATGGGGGAATTTTAAGCTTTAGGTTAAGTCCTGAAGGTTCTGAAATGAGAAGAAAAGTTTAGACCCATCCTAAGTGATAATTATAGGACTTCCATAGCGGCTCAGTGTTAAAGAATCCAATGCAGGAAATGCAGTTTCAATCCCCGGGTCAGGAAGATCCCCTGGAGAAGGAAGTGGCAACCCACTTCAGTATTCTTGCCTGGGAAACCCCACGGACAGAGGAGCCTGGTGGGCTGCAGTATGGGGTTGCAGCAAGTAACACATGACTTAGCGATTGAACAAGAGCAACCAAGTGATAAATGTAATAGTAAAGCTTCCTAAATGTAAGACCTGTGGAGTAGGGAGCTTGAAATAAACATCCTGCTCCGAGGAGCACTAAGAAAATCATCAAAACACAGTGATGAAAAGAAGGATAACCACAATGGTAATAAAATGAAGAGAAGGTAGAGGGAGGGGTCAGGAGGCGGGGGGAGGGCCAGGAGGAAAAGCCATGTGCACTTGACAAACTAAAGGGAAGGCAGCCAGGTCTCTTAGGTGTCTGACAAATGAATGGAATCCTCTCAAGTGGATTTTTAAAACTCAGACCAAAAATAAGAAAAAAAAAAAAGACCAGTGATTTAACTTTTAAAACAGTTCTGACTTCTAGTGAGCCCAGGCCACTGAGAAAAAATCAATTATGGTTTCTCTCTGGAGAAATCCATTTTAATTCAAAGAATTCTCACACCTCAAAGAATCATGAGAAACTCCCTGTTGAGAAACTGACAAAATATAAAGAAAAGAAGCCACCATATGTAAATAACAGTAAAAACAACAGAAAACAGAATCAGACTCATAAAGCCTGTGTGGATGAGAATCACTGGATTCCAGGAAGACTCTAGAGATAACTGACATGTTCCACAAATAAACTAAATGAGTAAATATATTCAAATAATGTTTTTAAAATATAAAATATTTAGAGCTAAGAATAAAACAGTTTAAGATTAAAAAAAAGTCCATCATCAGGCATCCCTGGTGGCTCAGTGGTAGAGAATCTGCCTACCAGTGTATGAGACACGGCTTCCATCCAGTCCCGGAAGATCCCATGTGCTTCGCAGCAGCTAAGACCATGTGCCACAACCACCCAGCCTGTGCTCAAGAGCCGGGGAGCCCACACACCCTAGAGCCCGTGGTGCACAGCAAGAGAAGACACCGCGGTAAGAAGCACTGCAACTGGAGAGTAACTCCCAACTCACCACAGCTAGAGAAAGGCCCACACAGCAATGAAGACCAACATAGCCATAAATAAATATTTTTTTAAGTTGTCAAATTGTGTGTCAAATAAGTGCTTTCTTCTATGTTATGAAAATTGATTCACATGGACGCACTGAGACAGCAGAAGACAGACACATGGTGTTGGTTCTGGGGCCAGCCACAGCACAGGCCGATGATGGAGTCAATAAATCACTCCCAAAGGCTAGAAAATACTGACATTTCCCTTTGCAGTTTGGAATAAAAGGTCATTTTACTGCCTAACGGGCTTCCCTCAAAGCTCAGTTGGTAAAGAATCCACCTGCAGTGCAGGAGACCCCAGTTCGATTCTTGGGTCAGGAAGATCCCTTGGAAAAAGGATAGACAACCCACTCCAATTTTCTTGGGCTTCCCTTGTGTCTCACCTGGTAAAGAATCCAGCTGCAATGAGGGATACTGGGGTTCAGTCCCTGGACTGGGAAGATCCCCTGGAGAAGGGAAAATCTACCCACTCCAGAATTGTGGCCTGCAGAATTCCAAGGACTGTGTATAGTCCATGAGGTCACAGAGTCGAACACAACTGAGTGACTTTCACTTTCAGTTACCTAACAGCAATATGATGGACCCATTTGTTTGCTCCAGCAACTTGGGGTAAATAACTAATGAACTTGTGGATTGGCTGTGGATATCTCCTGGCAAATTGTTGAAAGTATAATTCATTTAATGGGTCTCCATATTATGAGACGAAGCAGGAGAGAGACCAACTACCAACAAGCTCTTCCATTTGCAAACCACATGTAAAGGAAATAGGAAAATAATGACTTATTGGGGTTGGGTGATGGAAAAAAAAATTTTTTTTCTTATCTTCAATTACTCCACCAGCAAAAGATTCTCAAAGCAAAGTAGAACCTGAACATATAGATCAAATAAAATGTTTCATATGTGGCTCACAGATTCTTTTCTAAGAATCTTGGAATATTTAAGCAGAACCTAGTTGACCTTCTCACTACATGAAGAAAGAAGAAAGTGAAGTCATGTCCGACTCTTTGCGACCCCATGGACGGTAGCCCAACAGGCTCCTCCGTCCATGGCATTCTCCAGGAAGAATACTAGAATGGTTTGCCATTTCCTTCTCCAGGGAATCTTCCTGACCCAGGGATTGAACCCAGGTCTCCCACATTGCAGACAGACGCTATAACCTCTGAGCCACCAGGGAAGCATGACTTAAATTCTTCAGAGTCTCATCTACACAGACCAGCCTGGACAAGGGTAGCAGTTTCAGGCCACCTATCTTGGAAAGAATTATGGATACATCTTTGGGAGCATGAGGTGGAGAGTGAATTCAACTCAGATTCATTAAAAGTTGAAAAAGATTTTAGGTTTATTATACTGACAAATAGACCATCAGATTGGACTATTTGAATAAAATAGTCAAAAATCAGATTGGACTATTGGACTGAAAAAGACTGGGACACTTCAAAAATGTTCTCGGGGTCCCTGATATTTTTATAGCAATGAGCAAGCTGAATTATTTACCCAGATGCTAGCATTGATGGGAATTTTATGACATACAAAGAGGGATGGGTCAGAAGTCTGTGTCTTAAGTAGCAGATTAAAATATGAGATTAGTAGTTACTTTTCTGTACCAAAGAAAAATAATTTTGGACATTTCAAATATTAAGAGCATGCAACAGTTCCCTAAGAAGTACATGTTGTCAGCCCTTTGCTTAAAACGAAACATGAAAAGTGTAGGCAATTTTTATAAAAAATTGTAAGTAATATGTGCCATTTTTGTAATTCACATACTTGTCACATTGTGTTTTTAAATTATGTCTCAAGGTCATAAAAAGATACAGAATTTTTGTCCAATATTTTTGCTAATCTTGACAATAATGGGAAGATGGGATATACTATTAATAAATGAATTAATATAAGAATTAAAATGAGTGAAAATATACACATGAATGTGTGTGTGAGAAAGAGTTGTCAGCATGTGAGCACAGGTAACCAAGGCTTTTCTCCTTGTCTGTAAGTATCTTAAGTTTCAGGTGGCTGAGTCTTATTTTCATCAAAAGAGGCAGCAGGACACACCTTTTGTCAGTGACCTGTAAGGTAAGTGTGCTGTGATGGTCTCTATGAAACTTTTTACTTTGCTGATATAAAGAGAGAGAGTTGTGTCTTCATGATTCCTCTCCATCCTGCCAAGAACATGTGCATAAGCCTGGAGAAGCAACAACCTTGTTGCCACTATAATGCAATAAACATGAGGAGAAAAGTCAAGGCAGCAAGTTGGATAAAGCAGAATGAGAAAGAGCCTGGTCTTCTGATGGTCATATTGAGTATCTGAACCAGAACTAAGGCTGCCCAGCCTTTGGGTAATGATATGTGCGAGAAAAAACAAGCAAACAAACAAACACCCATGTGTTTATTCTAGTTTGTCAGGTTTTCTATTACTTGCAGTTAAACACATTTCTTTCTTATACATATATTTAGAGAGAAAATCATTGAGTATTGATTCTTGCTTTTATTCTTCAACCCAATGAATGCAATGGTTGCTTCAGGGAAAATGTGAAGCAGAAACAACATATCTTTTAGTCCCTCTTTCCTTCTTTTTCTATTTGCTTATTCATAATGCAAAAGTGTAAGTTTCCATTAGATCAGCTCATTCATTTAGGTCATCTATCTCTGTTCTGCTTTCTTAGTTTAAATCTTATCTCTGTTATGACCCAGCGATGCCCCAATCAATCAATAGCAATGCTATTTTTTTCCAGAATTCAATCTTCAAAAGAATTTTAATTCATATCTTTTCCCCTGCTTCTTTCAGCAAATTCTTTCCTTCATCATTCTAATTTTCGAGACTTCCACTGATGTGCCATTCTAACTTATGTCATCATCATCTGCTTCATAGGCTATTGGACTTGACTTTTAGCTACACTTTCGATCTCTGCTCTTGACTCCTGTGGTGGTGGTTTAGTCATGTCCTACTCTTCACAAACCCATCGACTGTATATCCCACCAGGCTCCTCTGTTCATGGGATTCTTCAGGCAAGGATACTGAAGTCAGTTGCCATTTCCTTCTCCAGGGGATCTTCCCGACCCAGGGATCAAACCCGCATCTGCTGCATTGCAGATAAATTCTTTACCGCTGAGTCATCAGGGAAGCCCATCTTGACCCTTGTACTATCATTTAAGAGTATGATCCTCTTATAACATAAATCAAGTAACATTATCACACTACCACAAGCCTTAGTATGATTTCCCTTTGTGATAAAAGTAAATAAAGCCACCTCACCATAAGCTCTAGTATCTTACATAATCTGACCCCAACAACCACTCATTCCCCAAGTCATTTTGCCCCATTAGGTCTCCCCACCATATGTTCTTTAAACACACTGAGCTTATTGATTTTGTTGAGGAATAACTGAGGAAACGAGGAGAATTACTCCAATGGAGCACCCTTTTCATAGAAACATGAAGCCAAGGGAAAAGAAATTCCATGTTAAATCAGGAAGTTTTAAAGAGCATTAATGCAGTGGAATAATATATTTTGCCCCATGACACAATGTCCAGTAATAGCATTTGAGAGTTGAAATCAATATTAAATTGATTTAATACAATTACTCCAGGTTATCTAGTTCTCTACATTATATTGTTACTGAAACTAATAGACTTGATTTTAGAACTGTTTGTATTTACTGAGAATTGAGGAGATAGAAGAGAATGCTAACATACAACCTCTCTACCTGCAGTCACTGTTGATTCTTAGAATTTTGCTTTTGTATGATACATTTGTTACAATTGATGAACTGATATTGATACATTATTATTAAGTAAAGTCTGTATACAGTCTATAGTTTACATCAGGATTCACTCTGCAGTGTACAGTTTTCTGGATTTTGAGAAATGTTTAACATTATCAAGACTTATACCTTCCTGTGCTTCATTTACTCATCCTTCCCACCTGTCCCCAAGTCTCTGGAGTTCACTAATATCTTTTATATCTCTTTCCAGAATGTCATATATTTGGAATCTTAGAGTTTATAGCTTTTTCATGCAATTTACTTTCCCTAAGCAATAAGCTTTCAGATTTTCTCTGTGTATTTTTGTGGCATTATAGCTCATTCCTTTATTACTGAATAATGTCTCATCACTTAAATGTACCATGTTTGTTTAGCCAGTCATTTTTTTTTAAGGGCATGTTGGGTGCATTCAGATTGGACCAAAATCTTACACATCACCAGCACTTGATATTTTGTTTTCTTTTTTATTTTGACCGTTTAAAAAAATATTAGCCATTCTATAAAATGTGAAGTGACAGCACGTTGTTCCAATTACCTAGTGATTGATAATGGTGGGCATCTTTTCATGTTTAATTAATTGCCATCTGTATATCTTTTTTGGTGAGGTGCCTTTTCAGGTATTTTACAGATTTTCAATTGAGTTAATTGTCTCTTATTGAGGTTTAAGCATGCATTGTATATAAGTCCTTTAACAGATAATGTGTTTTGCAAATATTTTCCACGAGTCTCTGACTTGTCTTTTTCTATTCTTCAGTGTCTCTTATAGAGCAGAGGTTATAAATTTTAATGATGTCAAATTAATCACATTTTCTTTTATAAATCATGGTTCAGCTGTGTTTTAAAAATTCATTTCTAACCTCAAATTGATGAACAAAATCTGTAAAGAAAAGAGATAAAAGACCAGTTACTCTAAGCTTGAAAACCTGTATAATTTTAGAAAAAAAGTTATAAATTTCAACTTAAGTATAATTCAGATTCTTTGAAATGGAAAAAATTATATGAAGAGACTTGGATCATGTGTTATATTCCAAGAGATGCCTTAAGCATTTAAGTTGCCAAATAGGTGACTTAAAACCACAGAATTTATTCTCTCACAACTCTGGGGACAGAGTCCAAAAGGAATCTTTCTGTGTCCTTATATGGTAGAATGGGAGAAGGAGCTCTCTGGGGTCTCCTTTGAAAGGGCACTATAATCAATCAAGAGGGCCCCTGCACTCATGACAGTACTGATCTCCTTTAGCAAGGACTGGATGGATCTCCTTGCAGTCCAAAGGACTCTCAAGAATCTTCTCCAATATAAAGGTTCAAAACCATCAATTCTTCAGTGCTCAGCTTTCTTTATAGTCCAACTCTCAATCCATAATGACTACAGGAAAGACCATAGCTTTCACTAGACCTTTGTTGGCAAAGTAATGTCTCTGCTTTTTAATATGCTGTCTAGGTTGGTCATAGGAGTAAGTGTCTTGTAATTTCAGGGCTGCAATCACCATCTGCAGTGATTTTGGAGCCCAAAATAATAAAGTCAGCCACAGTTGCCACTAATCCCCATCTATTTCCCATGAAGTGATGGGACTGGATGCCATGATCTTAGTTTTCTTAATGTTGAGCTTTTAGCCAAATTTTTCACTCTCCTTTTTCACTTGCATCAAGAGGCCCTTTAGTTCTTCTTCACTTTCTGCCATAAGGGTGGTGTCTTCTGCATATTTGAGGTTATTGATATTTCTCCCGGCAATCTTGATTCCAGTATGTGCTTTATCCATTCCAGCATTTCTCATAATGCACTCTGTATGCAACGTGACAATATACAGCCTTGACGTACTCCTTTTCCTATTTGGAACCAGTCTGTTGTTCCATGTCCAGTTCTAACTGTTGCTTCCTGACCTGCATACAGATTTCTCAAGAGGCAGGTCAGGTGGGCTGGTGTTTCCATCTCTTGCAGAATTTTCCACAGTCTGCTATGATCCACAAAGTTAAAGGCTTTGGCATAGTCAATAAAAAAGAAATAGATGTTTTTCTGGAAATCTCTTCTTTTATGATGATCCAACGGATGTTGGCATTTGACCTCTGGTTACTCTGCTGGTTTCTAAAACCAGCTTGAACATCTGGAATTTCACAGTTCACATATTGTTGAAGCCTGACTTGGAGAACTTTGAACATTACTTGACTAGGATGTGAGATGAGTGCAATTGTGTGGTAGTTTGAGCATTCTTTGACATTGCCTTTCTTTGGAATTGGAATGAAAATTGACCTTTTCCAGTCCTGTGGCCACTACTGAGTTTTCCAAATTTGCTGGCATACTTAGTGCAGCACTTTCACAGCATCATCTTTCAGGATTTGGAAGAGCTCAACTGGACTTCTATCATCTCCACTAGCTTTGTTTGTAGTGATTCTTCCTAAGGCCCACTTGACTTCACCTTCCAGGATGTCTGGCTCTAGGTGAGTGATCACACCACTGTGATTATCTGGGTCATGTAGATCTTTTTTGTACAGTGCTTCTGTGTATTCTTGCCTCTTCTTAACATCTTCTGCTTCTGTTAGGTCCATACCATTCTGTCCTTTATCAACCCCATCTTTGCATGAAATGTTCCCTTTGTATCTCTAATTTTCTTGAAGAGATCTCTAGTCTTTCCCATTCTGTTGTTTTCTTCTATTTCTTTTCATTGATCACTGAGGAAGGCTTTCTTATCTCTCGTTGCTATTGTGTATATTGTTCCTTTTCTCCTTTGCTTTTCACTTCACTTATTTTCAGAGCTATTTGTAAGGCCTCCTCAAAAAGCCATTTTGTTTTTTGCATTCCTTTTTCTTGGGAATGGTCTTGATCCCTGTCTCCTCCACAGTGTCGTAAACCTCCATCCATATTTCATCAAGCACTCGGTCTATCAGATCTAGTCCCTTATATCTATTTCTCACTTCCACTGTATAATTGTAAGGGATTTGATTTAGATCATACCTGAATGGTCTAGTGGTTTTCCTCACTTTCTTCAATTTGAGTCTGAATTTGGCAATAAGTAGTTGATGATCTGAACCACAGTGAGCTCCTGGTCATGTTTTTGCTGACTGTGTAGAGCTTCTCCATCTTTGGCTGCAAAGAATATAATCAATCTGATTTCAGTGTTGGTCATCTGGTGATGTCCATGTATAGAGCCTTCTCTTGTGTTGTTGGAAGAGGGTGTTTGCTATGACCAGTGCATTCTTTTGGCAAGACTCTATTAGCGTTTGCCCTGCTTCATTCTGTATTCCAAGGCCAAATTTGCCTGTTACTCGAGGTGTTTCTTGACTTCCTACTTTTGCACTTCAGTCCCCTATAATGAAAAGGACATCTTTTATGGGTGTTAGTTCTAAAAGGTCTTGTAGGTCTTCACAGAACCATTCAACTTCAGCTTCTTCACTGTTACTGGTTGGGGCATAGGTTGGATTACTGTGATATTGAATGGTTTGCCTTGGAAACGAACAGAGATCATTCTGTCATTTTTGAGATTGAATCCAAGTACTGCATTTTGGATTCTTTCTTGACTGTGGTGGCTACTCCATTTCTTCTAAGGCATTCTTGCTTACAGTATTAGATATAATAGTCATCTGAGTTAAATTCATCCATTCCAGTCCATTTTAGTTCGCAGATTCCTAAAATGTCAAAGTTCATTCTTGCCATCTCCTGTTTCACCACTTTCAATTTTACCTTGATTCATGGACCTAACATTTCAGTTTCCTATGCAATATTGTTCTTTACAACATTGGACTTACTTCCATCACCAGTCATATCTACAACTGGGTGTTGTTTTTGCTTTGGCTCTGTCTCTTCATTCTTTCTAGAGTTATTTCTCCACTGATTTCCAGTAGCATACTGGGCTCCTACTGATCTGGGGAGTTCCTCTTTCAGTGTCCTATCTTTTTGCTTTTTCAAATCAAATCCCTTATGATTATACAGTAGAAGTGACAAATAGATGCAAGGGATTAGATTTGACAGACAGTGCCTGAACCACTATGGACAGAGGTTCGTGACGTTGTACAGGAGGCAGTGATCAAGACCATCCCCCCAAAAAAAATGAATGGAAAAAAGGCAAAATGGTTGTCTGAGGAGGACTTCTAAATAACTGTGAAAAGAAGAGAAGTGAAAGGCAAAGGAGAAAAGGAAAGATATAAGCATCTGAATGCAGAGTTCTAGAGAATATCAAGGAGAGATAAGAAAGCCTTCCTCAGTGATCAATGCAAAGAAATAGAGGAAACCAATAGAATGGGAAAAACTGGAGATTGCTTCAAGAAAATTAGAGATACCAAGGGAATATTTCATGCAAAGATGGGCACAATAAAGGACAAAACAGTATGCACCTAAAAGAAGCAGAATGTACTAAGAAGACATGGCAAGAATACACAGAAGAACTATACTAAAAGATCTTCACGACCCAGATAACCACAATGGTGTGATCACTCACCTAGAGCCAGACATCCTGGAATGTGAAGTCAAGTGGGCCTTAGGAAGCATCACTACGAACAAAGCTACCGAAGGTGATGGAATTCCAGTTGAGCTATTTCAAATCCTGAAAGATGATGCTGTGAAAGTGCTGCACTCAGTATGCCAGCAAATTTGGAAAACTCAGTAGTGGCCACAGGACTGGAAAAGGTCAATTTTCATTCCAATTCCAAAGTAAGGCAATACCAGAGAATGTTCCAACTATTGCACACTTGTACTCCTCCCACACACTAGCAAAGTAATGATCAAAATTCTCTAAGACAGAAGAATTCTTCAGCAATACATGAACCATGAACTTCCAGATGTTCAAGCTGGATTTAGAAAAAGCAGAGGGACCTGAGATCAAACTGTCAACATCCACTGGATCAATGAAAAAGTGAGACAGTTCCAGAAAAACATCTATTTCTGCTTTATTAACTATGCCAAAGCCCTTGACTGTGTGGATCACAACAAACTGTAGAAAATTCTGAAAGAGATGGAAATACCAAACCACCTGACCTGCCTCTTGAGAAATCTGTATGCAGGTCAGGAAGCAACAGTTCGAACTGGACATGGAACAACAGACTGGTTCCAAATAGGAAAAGGAGTACGTCAAGGCTGTATATTGTCACCTTGCTTATTCAACTCATATGCAGAGTACATCATGAAAAATGCTGGAATGGATGAAGCACAAGCTGAAATCAAGATGCCTGGAAGAAATATCAATAACCTCGGATATGCAGATGACACCACGCTTATGGCAGAAAGCAAAGAAGAACTAAACAGCCTCCTGATTAAAGTGAAAGAGGAGAGTGAAAAAGGTGGCTTAATACTCAACATTAAGAAAACTAAGATCGTGTCATCTGGTCCCACCAGTTCATGGCAAATAGATGCTGCTGCTGCTGCTGCTGCTAAGTCACTCAGTCGTGTCCAACTCTGTGTGACCCCTTAGACGGCAGCCCACCAGGCTCCCCTGTCCCTGGGATTCTCCAGGCAAGAACACTGGAGTGGGTTGCCATTTCCTTCTCCAGTAAATAGATGGGAAACTGTAAACAGTGACAGACTTTATATTTTTGGGCTCCTAAATAACTGCAGATGGTGACTGCAGCCATGAAAAAGAGACTTGCTCCTTGGAGAAAAAGTTATGACCAACCTAGTCAGCATATGAAAAAGTAGAGACATTGCTTTGCCAACAAAGGTCCGTCTAATCAAAGTTTGGTTTTTCCAGTAGTCATGTATGGATGTGAGAGTTGGACAGTAAAGAAAGCTGAGGGCCAAAGAATCGATGCTTTTGAACTGTGGTGTTGGGAAGGCTCTTGAGAGTCCCTTGGACTGCAAGGAGATCCAACCAGTCCATCCTAGAGGAAATCAGTCCTGAATATTCATTGAAAGGACTGATGCTGAAGCTGAAACTCCAATCCTTTGGCCACCTGATGTGAAGAACTGACTCATTTGGAAAGACCCTGATGCTGGGAAAGATTGAAAGCAGGAGGAGAAGGGGACGTTAGAGGATGAGAAGGCTGGATGGCATTACCAACTCAATGGACATGAGTTTTAGTAGGCTCCAGGAATTGTTGATGGACAGGGAAGCCTGTAACTCTGCAGTTCATGGGGTTAGAAAGAGTCAGACAGGACTGAGTGACTGAGTTGAACTAATTGAAACTGCATATGCGAAAACTGGGGCTTCCCAGGTGGGTCAGGTGATGTGAGTTCCATCCCTGGGTGGGGAAGATATCCTGGAGGCGGAAATGGCAATTCAGTCTAGTACTGTTGCCTGAGAAATCCCATGGACAGAAGAACCTGGCTGGCTACATGATCCATGATCCATGGGAACTTTGAACACATCCTCTATTTTGTAGGCAGCTGGGAAAGCAACAGAGCACATGTTCTCAATATCATACCGCACATTTGTCTGTGTTGAGAAAATTCAGAGGGAGTCCGCTAGAAAGTCATCCTTATCAATTCTTACTTAAAGTAAATTTTGGGGTACAGGTAGCATCCACAAGCTTATTTTGTACTAGACTTCCAGTGATTATTTTTGTAATCATCTTATTCTCCCCTAAAAAGTTAACAATGGGTATGATGTTCTGTTCCTTGAGTGAAAATTTAATATTCAATTTTGTGTAAATTTGTCAATTGTCTCGATCATAGGAACAATCACTTTTACCAGTGTCATGTACAAAAACAGCAAACATGGGAAAACAAACTCACAAATGCAATTATAGACTATTTTATATTTTGGAGAAGGAAATGACAACCTACTCCAGTATCCTCACCTGGAAAATCCCATGGACAGAGAAACCTGGTGGGCTAGAGTCCGTGTAGTCACGAACAGTTGGACACGAATGAGCATCCATGTACATTTTATGGTTAAAAGAGTAATTCTTAATATTCATGCATGAATTCTTACAGGAAATTTATGAAATTGAGTATTAATAAAATTGGATAAAATGTCCCCATTATATGTAGTAGCTAGATATAAAATATTTATGGTTTTGAAAAATTCAAAAATAGTAAAATTGCTGATGATTACAAAATATTGATGATTATGATAATTTTCCTCATAAGTTATAAAGGAATTGCAAATGTCAGGATTTCTTTATGCTAGAATGGAAATGTGAAAGAAATTTTCCAGCAATTCAATTTCAGGAGCTGAAACACCGAGTGTGTATAAGTTGTCCATATCCACATGCAGAGAGAAGCATCATGTGGTGAATAGATGATATTCTAAAGCTAGACTAAGACAAGTGTTCTTTGTCAAGTCTCTGAGCTATTTCATCTTCAAACTTAATATTTACTCAGCAGGGTTGGAAAGATTCAAAAAATATGAAGTGAAGCCACCAAGATTGTGTCTAATGGTTTGGGTGGTTGGTGAGGATATATCCTTAGTTGGAAAGTGTCCCCATGAGCACATGGAACCCCTTTTGACTCTTAGATTGATTCTCCTCCAGTTAGGAGGAATAAGGTCTGGGAAAATGAGATTTCTGAGACTCCATCATCAAGGCTCCAGATAACATTCAGAAACAGAAAAAAAAAAAAACAAACAAACACTTAACTGAAATAACTGCAGAGGAATGTGGAAGTCTGTCCTGTTTCCCCAGAGCAATTTCTTACATCATGCCTTTTCTTCACTTTATAGAGATGTTCATTGTAATCATATACCTACTGTATTATGTTTATTATAAAAATATTTAGTAATTTCTTACATCCTCCCACCTGACTCATAGAAGAGGCACCGCCATCTCAGTAATTAATTAAAGTGGCAGTGTGAATATGAAGTCAGATACTATAATGTGTTCTTGGAATTAATTCTGTTTAAGAGCTACAAATACTTTCTGTGCATAAATCCTGGTCTAAAATCCTTAAATATAATGTAATCCTTTATTTTCAGGATTCTTATAAGAACTGCCTAGAAAGTGGAAGTCTCACAGGGACTTCCTGGTGACCTAGTGATTAAGACTTGACCTTCCAATGCAGGGGGTGCAGGTTCAATACCTCATTAGTAGCTAAGACCCCAAATACCTCACAGCAAGAAAACCAAGACATAAAATAGAAGCAGTGTAACATTCAATGAAGACTTTTAAAATGGTTCATACGCAAGAAATCTTTTTAAAAATTGTATTTTAAAACCATGGCTCTCACAACGTGGCATTGGAGGGTTAAATGCTTTCTTAAGTATGACTGATTAAGACATATTGCTGATTTGGAATAAAGAAATAAACTTACTTGATTAAGGTATGAAAAAGGATTGTGAATAATCTTATTTTAATTATATGTCACTATTGAAGATCCTCAGGAAAATACTTTGCAAAATATCAATCAAGGTATTATTAATTAACTTAGTTTACTTTTATGGTAAGGAGAAAAGTTAATTTTACCATCATTTATTTATATTCTAATGTATATTGAATTTATATAGTTCAGTAAGAGATATTTCTAATCTGTAGCCATATTTCCAATCAGATAATAATTGATTTACAATCAGATACTTATGTTTAAAAACTTAAAGATACCAAAGAGATTACTAAGTATTTTCAATGGTAAATACTATCTTAAAGATTCGGAACCTATGTAAATAACATTTTTGTTTCATTCACTTGTAAGGGGACCTTGTTTTATGTTACAAGAAAACTAATCAATTATAATACATATAGGGGTATTCTTGATTTGTCTGCATTAAAGCTTAACAAAGAGAAACATTAATTTTAAATGTATAATTAAATGTATTAAAATAATACATTTTGATCTTAAGAACTCAATGCTTACTGATAAAACAATTGACAATATTACTTCGTAATTGCCATTTCTACTTTTTAACTTACATGTTTTATATTGAGTGTTATGAAGTTAAAACTTAATTTTGACCTATTTACAGAACTTTATCCATTAGTTCTATTTACACAGAGAAATGAGAACTTGGCTTTAGAATTTAGCTGGAGGTATAGTTATACACCTAATGGTCCCTAAAGATATGCTTTTCAGCTCCCAAAGGAAAAACTGGATCTCCTTGACCTATTTACTAGTGAGAAAACATATATTTATTAATGTAGTTATCAATAAGCTATTTTTAAAATATGTCAACTTTAAAATTTTACCTTAAAGGCTTTACATTTTAAAAATATGAACAAAATAGATATTTATTTTTATAAATGGACATAAGATTTTATTTCCTTAATAATCTTTTTATTATAAAATACAAATGAATATATTTCCACTAAAATATGATTCACAAACATTAGAAAATGTATACTTTCTATTATAAATACAGAGATCAAAATGCTCCTGGTTATGCTAAAGTCTATATTCAGAAAACCCAACCTTTCAGGTAACCAAAATTTGTTAGAACTGTCTGGGATCCTTTGCATCATCAAATGATCACATTTATCTTTTTATTAGATTTTAATTCATTTATAAATTTCTCCCAGTCTGAACAACCTATATATTATAGCTGGCAAAAATAAGTAAAAATTAAGATATGGACCAAACCCTTATGGTAATCAGTTTCTTTGCAAATATTGCTATGTCCTATGAAAAGAAACTTTTTAGTCTAGTAATATATTTTAGTCCCTATTCAATTAAATAGACACTATAAGAATATTTACCAGAGTATTAAAATTTGTGCTAAAGTTTTCCAATCTACATATTACATATTAATGATGAAATTATAACTGTATCATTGCATTTCAGACAACTTGATGTTATAGTCACAATAAATTATGTAATGAAACATTATTTCTTTAGTCTAACTTCCCCATATTATTTATACATATTGATTAAGCAAATTTTGATAAATGTAATAAAATGTAAACCTGCTCTAAAAATAGAAATAAATAGTAAAATGAATAAAGAAAGTAGTCATGTCCCTAGGTTTATGCACAGACCCATACTGTTTATCCTATAGTTGAAATATAGATATAGTCCAACTGAAAGTTTTATTTTCATTAGCCTTAACTGTGTAATACAGTAGGATCACAGAAAACAGGTTTTGAAACTACTTATTTTTGTTTAAGTGATTAAAAAATTTCACACAAGCTAATTAGATATGAAATTTTAAAAAGTATTACTGATATATATATATATATATATACACACACACACATACATGTGTATAATATTCTGTCATCAGGTCCCAAGTCTTTTTTCTTGTTCCTACAGTCAAATATAGATGCTGACTGACATTCTGCAGGAAGAGAATCCTGAGACTGGTAAGTGGATATTCTGTAATAGTGTTTCTAAGAACTGTTCGCTCTGTTGCATTTTCTTCATTTGACATCTTGCCAAATCCTCCTGTCTTCATTTGCAGGATAGAATTGAATGTTTGTGAAGACTTAGACAACTTTTCTTTAAAATCTGCCAATTCATTAGACAATTGAGATTGGAGTTAAGGTGCTTTATAATATAGTAAATACAAAAATGAGCAGTCCTCTAATCAGCCCCTAGAAAGCAATTTATTCTGGAGCTTTGGAATTTCCTTTGTTTGCTCTCTGTATTAAGGCTTTGTGGGGAGTCATACTTTTCATATGATAAACTCCCTTCTGGAAATATAAGGTTGTGTGACGTTAGTTCAGTTCAGTCGCTCAGTCATGTCTGATTCTTTGTGACCCGATGGACTGCGGCATGCCAGGCTTCTCTGTCTATCACCAACTCCCGGAGCTTTTTCAAACTCATGTCCATTGAGTCAGGGATGCCATGCAACCATCTCATCTTCTGTTGTCCCCTTCGCCTCCTGCCTTCAATCTTTCCCAGCATCAAGGTCTTTTCAAATGAGTCACTTCTTCAAATCAGGTGGCCAAAGGATTGGAGTTTCAGCTTCAGCATCAGTCCTTCTAATGAATATTCAGGACTTATTTCCTCTAGGATTGACTGGTTGAATCTCTTTGCAGTCCAAGGGACTCTCAAGAGTCTGCTCCAAAACCATAGTTCAAAAGCATCAATTCTTTGGCGATCAGCTTTCTTTATAGTTCAACTGTCACATCCATACCTGACTACTGGGAAGACCATAGTTTTGACTAGACAGACCTTAGTTGGCAAAGTAATGTCTCTGCTTTTTAATATGCTGTCTAGGTTGGTCATAACTTTTATTCCAAGGAGCAAGTGTCTTTTAATTCCGTGACTGCAGTCACCATCTGCAGTGCTTTTGGAGCCCGAGAAAATAACGTTAATAAATATATGATGTTACTAAATGACAAATAATGGGTTGGCCAAAGAGTTCGTTCACGTTTTTTCTTAAGATATATGGAAAATCTGGATGAACCATTTGGCCAACCCAGTATAAACATGGCTAGTATATGTTTCACGAAGAATACTGGAGTGGGTAGCCATTCGCTTCCCCAGAGGATCTTCCCTACCCAAGGATCGAACCCTCTTCTCCCCCATTGCTGGCAGATTCTTTACCATCTGAGTCACCAGGGAAGCTCAGTATATACTCAGTGTGTTCAGCAACAGCACTTTCAATTTCATGTAAATCTGACTTCTACAATATACTTCCTTTTAAATTCAGTGTAAAGCACAGCCCAATGAACATTTACTGACTGCATAATTTATGATAAACTTTATGCTGAATGATGGAAATAAAAAGATTAACATAACAGAGCTCTTTCTCTCAAAGTAGCTCACTTCTAGTCGGGAAGGAATAAATTTAAGAAATAATATATTAAGGTGGAAATGGATGATGAGCTTAAAAGAAGGCAGAATGCTGTGTTATTATTGAGAAATTTTAAGATGTTTAATTATTTATGGCAATGATATCAGTATACATTCTGCCATTGTATTAATATTCTCATCCTGTCAAAGCCTACAATTAAAAGTTCTTTTGTTTGGGTTCAGCTGAAAGTATTCCTGCACAGGTCATTTTTATTTTTACCACACATAGCTATTTTACTTTCACTTGAAACCTATTGGACCAAAAGAACAAATTTGTTGTTGGATATTGTATTTAGTGTTTTCATTCCATTATATATGTCTTCAGGCCAGTAGACAAAGATAGAATTTAGTCAAAGGATTTCTTATATAACTGAATCTATTAGAAAAAGGTTGTATTGTTATTTAGCAAGATAATTGTCCTCTCTCTTAAATTATTTAATTCCTTTCCAAAGAAATAGAAGATGCTACAGGCAAAATATCTACAATATCCTCATCATTTTAGCCTGTAAAGGATAAGAAGCAGGTTGATACCAGACATTTTTGAAACATTTATGAGGAAGCAATGAGAGAGCAAAGATTTACTAGCTCTCACAGTAAGAACAAAGCAAGTAAAATATATTCTATTTCATATTCCACTGAATTAAACAACAGGATTTGCTTGGGATTTAGCAGGTATTCTGAAGATCTATTGTTTAGAGAAATTGTCCTGTATTACTTTGTCATCTAAATGATGTCACCTAAATAAAAATACTTTAAATAAGTTGACTCCACAAATTCCTATTTAAATAAGATACTAGAAGGCAAATAATGAGTTGTATGTATGGTTATAAGAGTAAGGAATGATTATATATTTGAGATCACAAATACGCACACCTGTGTTATTATTCTTACCTAATTTACACTTTAACCTACTTTGCATCAAAAGGTGATACCTACGAAAACTGAGATCTAGAAACCAGTTTATAGAATGTACCTAGAAACATTTCCCACCATTTATGATCTTTGGCCACCTCATGCGAAGAGTTGACTCATTGGAAAAGACTCTGATGCTGGGAGGGATTGGGGGCAGGAGGAGAAGGGGACGACAGAGGATGAGATGGCTGGATGGCATCATTGACTAGATGGACCTGAGTCTGAGTGGACTCCGGGAGTTGGTGATGGATACGGAGGCCTGGTGTTCTGTGATTCATGGGGTCACAAAGAGTTGGACACGACTGAGCGACTGAACTGATGATCTTTCTTCTTTAATTTCTAAAACTTGGCCAAGTTCAATATGTGGTATATGTTACCAACAGAAACTTTCATGATTAAGAAACCAAATTCTTTTTACCGTTTTATACAACATTTTTTTCTTATCTATCGATACCGATGAGCTGATATCTAAACAATTTGCTTTTCTAAATTCAAATAATTAAAGAAGAAAATGCTATCTTAAAATAATTTATCAAAATCAACAATAATATACAGCTACATACCTGTTAGAAAAAGATACATACCTAAATCCAAGAAAAAGATAAAATCAATTGTTGGTGAGTTTACTGAAGAATGCAGAAGGAAATGGCAACCCATGCCAGTATTCTTGCCTGGAGAATTCCATGGACAGAGGAACCTGGAAGCTATATTACAGTCCATGGAGTCGCAAGTGTCGGACATGACTTAGTAACCACCACCATACAAAGAATGTAAAATCTCATTTAGTAATGATGGTAAGCAAAATGATACACTTGTGGGGACAGGGTAGGGGCAGTTTGGCAGTTTCTTATCAAATTAAACATAGTCTTATCCTATGATCCAGTAAAGGATTTGAAAACTTGTATCCACAAGAATATCTGCACAGTAATGTTTACAGTAGCTTTACTCATAATGCCAAACAAATAGAAATTCAAGATTCTCTTTGTGGGTAAGTGGATCAGCAATAAAACAATAAGATGGGCCAGAGTTCCTTAGAGAAATGTCTGATTCTAGGCCTAGGGTAGGAAAGTTAAGTGGTGGTCAACCCAAACTGTCTTATACTTTCAGAAATTGTTAAGGTGTATATCCCGAATATACACACAGATGGATATATGTCAGGAGTCACCAAAGTCAATTGAAAGAGCCCCCAGTCGTCAAAGCTTGATCAACTTTAACCACAAAATAGATAAAGTAGCTTTGGGTTATAACCTCAAATACACAAATGATTTCTATGAGACTATAGTGATATAAGTGAACGTGTGAGTGAAAGTCGCTCAGTCATGTCTGATTCTTTGTAATCCCATGGATCCATGGAATTCTCCAGTCCAGAATACTGGAATGAGTAAGTAGCCTTTCCCTCCTCCAGGGGATCTTCCCAACCCAGGGATCAAACCCTTATCTCCTGCATTTCAGGAGGTTTCTTTACCAGTTGAGCCACAAGGGAAGCCCAAGAATACTGGAGTATGTAGCCTGTCCCTTCTCCAGGGGATCTTCCTGACCCAGGAATCAAACCAGGATCTCCTGCATTGCAAGTGGCAAAATTATAGTATGAAAAGAGGCAGGTTGTGGAAAATGGTTTAGAGTCCAGAAAGTATGACCTCATCCAGGTGACCAAGGTCCACATCAGCAACCATAATTTCAGGTTGACAGTATGGACTCTTGATACAGGGGGATGAAACTGACACTTAGACTGACAGCATGGACCCCTGATACAAAGAGATGAAACTGACACTTTATGATCTTCATCCCAACAGTCCCAAACTCGATCTAATCATGGACAAATTTCAATAGGCAGACATCCTACAAAATGGCTGACCATTTCAAAACTATTGATGTCATCAAAAACAAGAAGAATCTTAGAAATTGTCACAGCCAAGAAAAGTCTAAGGAGACAGGATGAATCAGTGTAATGCGATATCCCGAATGAGCTCCTGGGTAGGAAAAGAAAAAGAGCCTTAGGTAAAAATTACAGAAAAGTGAATAATCTATGAACTATGGTTTATAATGTTGTTACTGTACTGTTCAGTCACTCAGTCATGCCCAGCTCTGTGACCCCATGGACTGTAGCCTGCAAAGCTTCTCTGTCCATGGGATTTTCCAGTCAAGAATCCTGGAGTGGGTTGCCATTTCCAATCCTGGAGTGGGATCTTCCTGACCCAGCAATCAAACCCATGTCTCCTGCATTGGCAGGCAGATTCTTTGCCACTCAGCTGCTTGGAAAGCTTGATTTATAATAATGTAGCCATCCCATGGGCAGAGGAGCCTGGCAGGCTACAATCCTTACAGGCAAAAAGAGAAAGACACAAAGTAACTTAGCAGACACCATTACTTCATTAATCGTAACAAGCTACCTTACTGACAAGATATTAACAATGGGCGAGGTGGGGGGGGGGCAGTGCATGGCATATGTTAAAAGTCCATACTATTTTTTAAATTTTTTTTCTGTAAAGCTGAAACTCCATTAAATATAAAATTTACTTAGAATGACCACTTCATAAAATTTCTACTTAGTAGTATCAATAAAGTATGTAAAGAATATCTTAGAATCAGCATATATGACAACCTATCCCATTGGTTGTCCCTAGACTAGATCCTCAGTAAAGCTTAAAATATAGGGTTGGATGACAATATTGAAGCAGGGAGGAAGGGAATGGATGTGGTACCATCAAGTCCAGTATTTTGAAATTGCCTGGCAACCTAAGATATGATGGTTAGAGAATTACTGAAGCTATCAAATGTGAACCTAACAGGGTTATAATAAACATGCAGAGCTTAAAGTATTGTTCCTCAAATAACATGCATCTCTAATGTTTAGAATATATACTATATACCCCTGGTATCAAGTACCTTTAAAAGTCTTTGGAAAGGTATTTTTGTACAACTAAAATATTGAGTATTTAATTTTTTAAGAGATGGATATAATCAACAGATATAATTCAAGAATTTGTCTATCTAAGGAAATTTTGGGCTTTTTACTGTGTACCATAAAATAAAACAAAATGCAGATTAATTTATTTGTCAAATGTTAAATAAATAAATAGCAGTGGTAAAAAATACTTTAAGATCCTAAGCATCTTGTGATAGAGAAAAACTTTCTAAGCTTACATGTAGTGAATGAAAAGACATTTCTACATTAAATGTAATTATGAAAACCTTTAAAATTTTTGTAAATTACTTATCAATAAAACTATAAAAATGTGGCTATAAGATTCTTCATCTTTATAGAATATTTACAAACCCCCCCCCAAAAAAAAAACTTTCAGATCCCAAAAATGAGCCCACTAAGGTAGTAAATAATTCACATAAGTAAAATGACAAGTGTAGATATATGAAAAAAAAGTGATCAAATTCTCTAATAATCAAGTAAGTATGAATTTGATGGTTAATATTTTTTAAGTATTAAAGTAGCAAAGATTTTTCAAAGATAACTCTAGTGTTGGCAAGGATGCATTAGAGTAAAATATTGAGTATTTTACAAAATCATCCTTTCCATGAGCAAACCCATTCACTTAAATGACAGGGTAGATGTGGAAAGAAGTTTATCAATTCCTGGGGACAAATTCTGTTACCATTCTCTTCTTCACTGCTTTCTGCTAAAAGTGAATATTTGGACATTCATAATAACTATTTGTCCCTTGGCTATTCCAAGTTCATAGGAGAAATGCCCACGTCTTATCACTGCTAAATCTCCATCTGTGTCTGCTCAAAATTTTAGTATATTATTTAGTTTTTTCTCTTTCTACCTCTTCTTTCATGAGAACCATGCAAAGCACTGAGTCACCAGCTATGTTCCCTGGCACCACCCTGATAACTTCTGCACAATCATCTCCATTACAGATGGAAAAGCTTGCAGAGGGAAATATTTTTTGTCATTTTGCATTGAAAGTGAAAGTATTGGTCTCTCAGTCAGGTCTGACTCTGCGACCCCATGGACTGTAGCCTGCCAAGTTCCTCTGTCCAGGGGACTTTCCAGGTAAGAATACTAGAGTGGGTAGCCATTCCCTTCTTCAGGGGATCTTCCCAACCCAGGGATCGAATGCAAGTCTTCTGCATTGCAGGCAGATTCTTTACCATCTGAGCCAACAGGGATGCTTTGGAAGGGGACACAAAATACATTTTGAAGCTGTAAGAACCTTTTCATACAGCTAGGTCAAAGTTTAATGCAAAAAAATAGTTACTAAGAGTATCTGCAAGCAGGTAGCTTGTGGTGTCCAGTGTTAATCACAATTTGCCTAAACTCAGGGCAGGCAGAACTTCTTGTCAGAAGAGATAATAATACAGCTAGGGCTAAAATTTTTACTTGGAAACTCCCTTTCAACTCTTGATTCTTCTAGCATAAAGCCTGATGAGTCTTATCAGTCTTCTTGGTGTGTAATAAATTATAGGGACTCTTTTTCTTATGAAATTTCATTGGTGAGAGCAAAACTATACAGCAAAACAAAATACCAACTGGGCCCACCACCAAAAAATGGCAGTCATCCTCATTTGTATTGTGCTGTTGCTGTTTAGTTGCTAAGTCACATCCAATCCCATGGACTGTAGCCCACCAGGTTATCCATGGGATTTCCCAGGCAAGAATTCTATAGTGGGTTACCATTTCCTTCTCCTGAGGATCTTCCCCACCCAGGGATAGAATCTGCATCTCTTGCATTGGCAGGCAGATCCTTTACCACTGAGCCACCTGGGAAGGCTTTGCATTGTGTTGTTTTGGATTAAATACAAATGGACTGTAACCTGTCATTCAAGTCTAGGAATTCTCCAGGCTGGAATACTCTCCAGGGGATCTTCCCAACCCAGGGATCGAACCCAGGTCTCCCACATTGCAGGCAGATTTTTTTACCAGCAGAGCCACCAGGGAAGTTATCTGTAACAAAGTGTGATTCTTTAATCAAAACTGGTAATTTTGAATTTAACGTAATAAACTTTTTTTTGCTATGGTTGATTTTAAATAAACATCTGTGTTTACCGGATTTCAAGGTGATATCTTCTAGGCTGCCTGCTGATCAGGATGTCAGTTTTCACCAGAATGTTTTAAGCTATTTTTAGTAAGAGCTGGCTTATTCATTATCTGACTTTCACCTATAGAGCATTTCCAGTGTCTGGCTAAAGTCACCCAGGAGGCTTCAGATACAGTTTTATTTAGCCTGTGTATCCGTTTAGCACTTCCGTGTAGTTCTCAGCTTTGTCCTTTCCTTTTGGATCAAAGAGAAAAGAAGCGCAGTAAGTGAAATGATGGTTCACCTGGGAAATCCGGGCCCCACTGGCCAACACGCCATTACAGAAACAGCAGGTCAGGCCACATAGACATCCCAGATTTCCTTTCCATCCATGTGGTTTCCTTGACCCACTGTTTATAGAAAAGTGGCACTGCTTATCAATGATAGGCAGATCATCAATATATATTTGAGAAAGAATGTGAAGTTCATGAATTTGAGTTCATTTAACTGTTTTCCAAGTAACTAAAATGCCCTTTCTTCTGGCAGATAGTTAGATTTGCACTTGGTAGATGAAAAGCCCTGTTCTTCCAATGGCATCCTGTCACCTGTTATTGAAATGGAGCAGGACCCTGTGGTCCTTGCCCCTCAGGTCTGCAGCCGGCTTCTTGTTGGCAGAAAAACTTTAGCCAAAGAATAAGTTTAATCAGAGATGTGAGAACATGCAGAGACCAAGGCAAACAGTACAACAAGGCTAAATAGGAATGGTTTAGTCATTAAACTTAGTCAAGGACCTTTAGTTCCTCCTCAAAGGCTATAGATGACATTCCGAGCCCTATCCTGTGAGCTGTCTTATAGAGTCAGAAACCCCCACCAGGTGGAGGAAATTAACAACGTGATGACCAGAAGGACATAAACCGCACAGTTCTAAGAATTGGCCTCAAGGAAATGGGAACAACCTGGCCCTAGACCTGAAGATTAACTGTACTTCAAACAGCCAAGACAATGCCGATCAGATTAGCACGTGGCCAGGCGCAAGGTGATCATCGGCGCTGACCATGCTGCTTCTGTGTGCAGCCCCCTCCCTCTGTCTGTGAAAGCCCGCGCCCATGACTGTCAGGGCTTGGTGGAGGGTGCGGAGGGAGTCAACATTTGGATAACAGTCTGCCCCTCCCCCAGCCCTTGCTGCTGGTCTCTGAAAAAAAGCAAACTTTCCTTTCCATCAGCCTTGCCTCTTTATTGGCTTTTTTGCAACGGGCCAGCGCGGGAAGGGGGCAGCTGGAACCGCTTTCAGTTACAGTTTTTGGTGCCCACGTGGGTCGGCTGCATTCTCAGACATCTCGCTGTCCCGCGTTCCCAGCAGAGGCATGGCCTTGATGACTCCCTGGGAGGGCTTCGAGAAGCTCACTTTTGGTGTCAAGGCTCGCTAGCCCCAGGAGAGGGGTTTGGGTGGACGTTTCTAGTAGCTGCAGAAACCGTTTTTTTTTTTTTTTTTTTTTTAACCAGGATCCTCCCTGTTTCTCCCCCTGCTCAGCCCTGGCTGCCAACTAATACTTTTCCCTGGTGGGATGGAAAGGTACTTCTGGAAGCTCCAAGACCAAGTAAGTCCACGGGTATGTACCCAGTTAACTTCTCTTCTGAGCACTGAGGGTCATCTGGACATTTTGCTAATTGACTCTGACCTGTGTCTGACTTTGAGTCCTGTAAAAGGTCTCTCCTGTATTTGTACTTGCTTATATCAGGCTTCCCTGATGCTCAGTTGGTAAAGAATCTGCCTGAAATGCAGGAGACCCTGGTTGGATCCCTGGGTTGGGAAGATCTGCTGGAGAAGGGATAGGCTACCCACTCCAGTATTCTTGGGCTTCCCTTGTGGCTCAGCTGGTAAAGAATCCTCCTGCAATGCGGGAGACCTGGATTGGATCCCTGGGTTGGGAAGATCCCCTGGAGAAGGGAAAGGCTACCCACTCCAGTGGGGTCCCAAAGAGTCCAACATGACTGAGCGACTTTCACTTTCTGTATGTGAAGTATGTTTGATTAGTTTCTTCCAATGTGGCCTGTGTGTGTGCTAAGTTGCTTCCGTCACCTGTGATTCTTTGCAACCCTGCAAACTGTAGCCCGCCAGGGTCCTCTGTCCTGGGATTCTCCAGGCATGAATACTGGAGTGGCTTGTCATGTCCTCCTCCAGGGGATCTTCCTGAACCAGGGATTGAACCTGAGTCTCCTATGGCTCCTGCACTGCTGGTGGATTGTTCACCACTGAGCCACTGGGGAAGATCCTCCAATGCAGATGACTAGGCAATATATAATATATTTATATAGTATATAAACAAAAGGTAGGCCTAGCATTGAGGAACATGGGCAGAGCGAGAGCAGAAGGCTGAGCCACTCTGACAATGCCAGAGCAGTATATTGTTCATCCGTACTTTCTATAGAATGATTGGCTATTAAAAGTGGAAAATAATAGAAGTTGATGTATAAGGTATAAGGAAGTATTTCTACCTTATACATGATTTAATTTGAACTTTAACCAAAATGACTTGTCTGTGCCCTATTAACCATACATTGTACACCTGCTTGTGACAATTACTAGACAGCCCTGTGAGGATGCTGTGTAGGCTGCTGGGATCGTCAGATTCTACAAAGAGTAGCAGTGTGGAGCCTTGAACGTGGGTGTGGTGAACACAGAGGGAGTGCAGTCAATAACCCTCCAACAGCTGGGGGCACTGTCTTACTGTGTGTGTGTTCAGTCACTTCAGTCATGTCCGACTCTGATTCTATGGACTGTAGCCCACCAGGCTCCTCTGTCCATGGGATTCTCTAGGCAAGAATATTGGTGTGGGTCACCGTGCCTTCTTCTAGGAGATATTCCCAACCCAGGGATCGAACCTAAGTCTCTGCACTGCGGATGGATTCTTTACCAACTGAACCACCAGGGAAGCCCCGCTTTGCTGTGATCTTGCCTAATGTATAGAAACATCGGATTCCACTGTGCAGCTGAATCTAATGCAATAGTATATTTAATTAGAAAAATGTCAAAGGGTTGTGTGCCTTATCATTATTAAACACATCAACTACAACTTAAAGGTGATGCTCAAAGCCTGATTCAAGTTTAATTTAAAAATAATAATAATTCAATTAAACTACTGAGTGAGTGAGTGAGTACTCAGTTCAGTTCAGTTCAGTCGCTCAGTCATGTCCAGTCTTTGCGACCTGATGAACTGCAGCATGCCAGGCCTCCCTGTCCATCCCCAACTCCCAGAGTTCACTCAGACTCACGTCCATTGAGTCACTGATGCCATCCAGCCATCTCATCCTCTCTCGTTCCCTTCTCCTCCTGCCCCCAATCCCTCCCAGCATCAGAGTCTTTTCCAGTGAGTCAACTCTTCTCATGAGGTGGCCAAAGTACTGGCGTTTCAGCTTTAGCATAATTCCTGTCAAAGAAATCCCAGGGCTGATGTCCTTCAGAATGGACTGGTTGGATCTCCTTGTAGTCCAAGGGACTCTCAAGAGTCTTTCCACACCACAGTTCAAAAGCATCAATTCCTCGGTGCTCAGCCTTCTTCACCGTCCAACTCTCACATCCATACATGACCACTGGAAAAACCATAGCCTTGACTAGACGGACCTTAGTCGGCAAAATAATGTCTCTGCTTTTGAATGTGCTATCTAGGTTGGTCATAACTTTTCTTCCAAGGAGTAAGCGTCTTTTAATTTCATGGCTGCAGTCACCATCTGCAGTGATTTTGGAGCCCCCCAAAAATGAAGTCTGACACTGTTTCCACTGTTTCCCCATCTATTTCCCATGAAGTGATGGGACCAGATGCCATGATCTTCATTTTCTGAATGTTGAGCTTTAAGCCAACTTTTTGGCTCTCCTCTTTCACTTTCATCAAGAGGCTTTTGAGTTCCTCTTCACTTTCTGCCATAAGGGTGGTGTCATCTGCATATCTGAGGTTATTGATATTTCTCCCAGCAATCTTGATTCCAGCTTGTGTTTTTCCAGTCCAGCGTTTCTCATGATGTACTCTGCATAGAAGTTAAATAAGCAGGGTGACAATATACAGCCTTGACGTATTCCTTTTCCTATTTGGAACCAGTCTGTTGTTCCATGTCCAGTTCTAACTGTTGCTTCCTGACCTGCATACAGGTTTCTCAAGAGGCAGGTCAGGTGGTCTGGTGTTCCCATCTCTTTCAGAATTTTCCACAGTTTATTGTGATCCACACAGTCAAAGACTTTGGCATAATCAATAAAGCAGAAATAGATGTTTTTCTGGAACTCTCTTGCTTTTTCCATGATCCAGTGTGGGCGGTTGCGACCAGCGCACTAAGTGCAGCTGAGAGGAGCTACCCCACGTCCGAGGTCAGGAGCAGAAGCTGAGTGGACCCCATGCCCAAAGGGCGGCGGCCAAGGGGAGTTACCCCACGTCTGAGGTCAGGGGCAGCAGCCGAGAGTGCCAGGCTGCGACGACACAGGGATGGCTGAGAGGAGCTACCCAAGTCCAAGGTCAGGGTGGCGGCTGGGAGGAGCAACCCCACGTTCAAGGAGCAGTGGCTGCGCAGGTGCAGGAGGGCCTGGAGGAGCTATCCCACGTTGAAGGTCAGGAAGGGTGGCGGTGAGGAGACACCCCTCATCCAAGATAAGGAGCAGCGGCTGCGCTTTGCTGGAGCAGCCGTGAAGAGATACCTCATGCCCAAGGTAAGAGAAACCCAAGTAAGATGGTAGGTGTTGCAAGAGGGCCTCAGACGGCAGACACGCTGAAACCATACTCACAGAAAACTAGTCAATCTAATCACACTAGGACCACAGCCTTGTCTAACTTAATGAAACTAAGCCATGCCCGTGGGGCAACCCAAGACAGGCGGGTCATGGTGGAGAGGTCTGACAGAATGTGGTCCACTGGAGAAAGGAATGGCAAACCACGTCAGTATTCTTGCCTTGAGAATCCCATGAACAGTATGAAAAGGCAAAATGATAGGATACTGAAAGAGGAACTCCCCAGGTCAGTAGGTATCCAATATGCTACTGGAGATCAGTGGAGAAACAACTCCAGAAAGCATGAAGGGATGGAGCCAAAGCAAAAACAATACCCAGCTGTGGATGTGACTGGTGATAGAAGCAAGGTCCGATGCTGTAAAGAGCAATATTGCATAGGAACCTGAAATGTCAGGTCCATGAATCAAGGCAAATTGGAAGTGGTCAAACAAGAGATGGCAAGGGTGAACGTTGACATTCTAGGAATCAGTGAACTAAAATGGACTGGAATGGGTGAATCTAACTCAGATGACCATTATATCTACTATTGAGGGCAGGAATCCCTCAGAAGAAATGGAGTAGCCATCATGGTCAATAAAAGAGTCCAAAATGCAGTGCTTGGGTGCAATCTCAAAAATGACAGAATGATCTCTGTTCGTCTCCAAGGCAAACTATTCAATATCTCGGTAATCCAAGTCTATACCCCAACCAGTAACACTGAAGAAGCTGAAGTTGAACGGTTCTATGAAGACCTACAAGACCTTTTAGAGTGACTACTCAGTTGTGTCCAACTCTTTGCGACCCCATGCACTGTAAACCCCAAGCCATGAAATTTCCCAGGCAGTAATACTGCAGTGGGTTGCCATTTCCTTCTACAGGAGATCTTCCTGAAACAGAGTTTGAACCTGGGTGTCTTGTGTCTTCTCCATTGGCAGGCAGGTTCTTTATACCTGGGAAACCCCAATTAAACTAAGGTAAACTGTACAACCTGTATGGTTATTTTCCAAAAAAAAAAAAACAAAAATACAGTAAAGGACTACTTGTTGACCCCCTCCTAATTTTTTCTGTCTTCTGTGGTATCCGACCAATAGCTAGGTCTATGACACATTCCCTCTTACCTAGGCTGCCCCATGAATAACTGGCCCACCTTCTAGCTGATTGTGTGCGGGTTTCTGTGGGCAGCAGAAAGGCAGGGATGATCTTCCTGCAGTTCTGGTTGTTCCTGCCATCTTGCATCATCATGATTTCTTGCAGCTAATCGTGTAGGAACAATCTGATAGAAAAATTGGGCCAGCAAGGCTCAATGATTCACCTTGCGTGCTAGTCACTAGCTCTTTTTTGCCAACAGTTCCAATGATTTTATAAGGTCTTCTACTCTGAACTAAACCTCCTACTGATTAAAATACCTAGAGTAGTTTCTACTTCATGCGTTAAGTCCTGACTGATGGATAGAGGCAGTGTCCACACCCTATCTGAACAGTGCAGGATGGAACAGTAGGTTCATACAACAAGCAAACCGAGGACCGCAAAATAAAAATCTGTTCTACCTGACATCAGACTTCATGTGTGTTTGTTTTTAAAATTCTTTGCATATAAGGAAGATAGGACTTATAATAATTCTATTTTAAAACAATCTGATTTCACAAACTGTGATGAGGAATGTCAAGTAGGAAGAACAATGTACAGGAGTAGGTATCACCTCAGTTCCAAAACAATATTTTAAGAGTGTCTGTTGTATTTTGAAAGCAGCATTTGACACAAAAGGTGTTGGAAATATTATTTCTTCACACAAAAAATCTGAGCAGCTATTGTCATTTGTGAGAGGTTTCTTCATTCTGCAGCTGAAGACATCGACCGTCCCTGTCACAGTGATTACATACAAACATCGAGGATGTTGTATCAGACATAGTCCTCTGTTGTTAAATATTAGAATACATACATAAAGTCAAATTCTTCCTAAATACAGCAGCATTTTTTTGTATTCTTGAGCATATACTCTGTGAATTCAGAAAATATATTACTATATTTCATATCACTAGCCACATTTTTACATTAAGTTATATATTAATGTCATCTGGTAGAATGGAGATACAGAGATACACTCATGTATTAATTATTCATTTACTTAACACTCACTGATGGAATTCAGTCTTTTCCAGATATTTTATTGGTGTTTCTTGGAAATTTGGTAAAATGATAATCAATTAGAGGTAGATGTAGTAAAGAATGTGTATTTTGCTCTTCTGGGGGAAATTTTTCATAAACATCATTTAGCTCAAATTGGCTGAGTTGGCCATGTCGTTTAGGTCCGTGCTGATTGCCTGCCAACTCACTTCTACCAGTTACTATAACTATAGTTGTGAATTTGTCTTATCTTTACAGTTCTGTAAGGTTTTCCATCATTTATTCTGAAGCTCTTTTATTAGGTGCATAAGTGTTTGGGATTATGATATCCTCTTGATGAATTAACCCTTGATGATTCTGAAAATCCCCTCTTTATTCCCAGTAACAACTTTGACATGGAATTTACTTAGTCTGTTATTAATACAACCACTAAATGTTCCTTGGCTTCATCATAACATGGCATTCATCCCAACATGGCATTCATCCCATCCATTTACTTTTAAACATTTTGTGCATTTATGTTACATTATGTATTCACATTAAAGTAATTTTTAGGCAGTTTTTATTTGTTCTTGCTTCTTATCCAATGTGACAAAATTTCATATGGTACCATGTATAATTAATGTGATTATTATTCTTACTGATTTTGATTAAAATGAGTACATGTATTTAAAGATAATAAAATGAGGGAAATTTATATTTATGTATATATTTACTGTGTAAGGTGACTTAAATTCCAAGTATCATTTCATTCATCCTGGTGGAGGTCCTTTTACAATGATTGTAGGACCTATCTACTTGCAATGAATTGTTTTGTCTTTTGCTCATCAGAGAAAACATTTAGCTTTTGTCTTTGAAATACATGAACATAAATTTCTAATTTGAAACTTTTGTTTTTGTTATTATTTGTGTTGCTATACTGTTCAGCAGTGCTTTAAGTTAATAATCCACTGTCATCCAGGTTGTTTCGAAACAGAGCAACAGTCTCTCTCCCTCATCTTTGTTCATCTGTATATGTTTTCTCTCTGTTCATTTTTAATCTGCTTTTATCAAAATTTTATGCAATTTGATGATCATATAGGCTTTATTATCATTTTATTCATGTATTATATTGTGTCATTGAGCTCGTTTGTTCTCAGAGTTCCTGTTATTCATTAATGTAAGATTATAGCTGTGTTTTTTTCTTCTACCTGTGTTCCCTCCTTCTCTCTAAAGTGCACACCAGACTCGCATATATTGATCACTCAGAACTGCCCCATAGGTTTTCATGCTCTCTAATCGTTTTTTCTTGTCCACTTTTTGATTGTTTCTAGTTTCTTTTTTATGTCATTTTCTTTTTCTATATTGTTGTCTCTTTAAATTCACTAATGTTTCCTTTTGGAGTATGTGTTGCTAAGCCCACAAAGTGCATCATTTTTACTTTCAGAAATTGCTAGGATCCTCTCTAGAAGTTACATGTTGGCTATGTTGCATCTTTCAATTCTTTTCTCTACCTTTGTGACTATAAAAATGTACTTACAATAGAAGTTCTTAAGCCCTTGTCTACTAATTCTATCACCTCTGTCTCATATAGTTCTGCCTCTATTGATGGTTTTGTTTTTATTTATGCTTTGTATTTTTTGGCTCATTAGACTGCCTAGTCACCAATATCCTTACTAGTATCTATGCTACACTCTGAAGAGTATAAAGTTTTCCACTCTGGCCAGGGGGAATACAAACTATTCCTGGTCCTTTGCGAGCTTTAGAGATTATTACCTGTAATATGCTGATTCCTAGAATGTTGACGTTCATTCTTGCCATCTTCTGTTTGACTACTCCCAATTTGCCTTGATTCATGGACCTAACATTCCAGGTTCCTATGCAATATTACTCTTTACAGCATCGGACCTTGCTTCTATCACCAGTCACATCCAGAACTGGGTATTGTTTTTTCTTTGGCTCCATCCCTTCATTCTTTCTGGAGTTATTTCTCCACTGATCTCCAGTAGCATACTAGGCATCTACCGCCTGGGGAGTTCCTCTTTCAGTATCCTATCATTTTGCATTTTCATACTGTTCATGGGATTCTCAAGGCAAGCATACTGAAGTGGTTTGCCATTCCCTTCTCCAGTGGACTACATCTGTCAGACCTCTCCACCATGACACACCCGTCTTGGGTGGCCCCACATGGGATGGCTTAGTTTCATTGAGTTAGACAAGGCTGTATCCATGCAATTAGATTGACTAGTTTTCTGTGATTATGGTTTGTGTGTCATCCCTCTGATGGCTCTCGCAACACCTACCATCTTACTTGGGTTTCTCTTACCTTGGACGTGTGGTATCTCTTCATGGCTGCTCCAGCAAAGCGCAGCCACTGGAACTCATGTGCAGGTCAGGAAGCAACAGTTAGAACTGGACATGGAACAACAGAATGGTTCCAAACAGGAAAAGGAGTACGTCAGGCTGTATATTGTCACCCTGCTTATTTAACTTCTATGCAGAGTACATCATGAGAAAGGCTAGGCTGGAAGAAGCACAAGCTGGAATCAAGATTGCTGGGAGAAATATCAATAACCTCAGATATGCAGATGACACCACCCTTATGGCAGAAAGTGAAGAGGAACTAAAAAGCCTCTTGATGTAAGCGAAAGAGGAAAGTGAAAAAGTTGGCTTAAAGCTCAACATTCAGAAAACGAAGATCATGGCATCTGGTCCCATCACTTCATGGAAAATAGATGGGAAAACAGTGGAAACAGTGTCAGACTTTATTTTTTCGGGCTCCAAAATCACTGCAGATGGTGATTTCAGCCATAAAATTAAAAGATGCTTACTCCTTGGAAGGAAAGTTATGACCAACCTAGATAGCATATTAAAAAGCAGAGACATTACTTTGCCAACAAAGGTCTGTCTAGTCAAGGCTATGGTTTTTCCAGTAGTCATGTATGGATGTGAGAGTTGGACTGTGAAGAAAGCTGAGTGCTGAAGAATTGATGCTTTTGAACCATGGTGTTGGAGAAGACTCTTGAGAGTCCCTTGGACTGCAAAGAGATCCAACCAGTCCATCCTAAGGGAAATCAGTCCTTGGTGTTCTTTGGAAGGACTGATGCTAAAGCTGAAACTCCAGTACTTTGGCCACCTCATGTGAAGAGTTGATTCATTGGAAAAGACTCTGATGCTGGGAGGGATTGAGGGCAGGAGGAGAAGGGGATGACAGAGGATGAGATGGCTGGATGGCATCACTGACTCAATGGACGTGAGTCTGAGTGAAGTCCGGAAGTTGGTGATGGACAGGGAGGTCTGGCGTGCTACAGTTCATGGGGTCGCAAAGAGTCGGACCCAACCGAGCAACTGAACTGAACTGACTGACTGACCTGTAATTCTTCTCAGTGGTTATTTTTCAGACACTGGATAGTTCCTTCACATGTATGATTTGGTCAGTTTTTGCCTGGAGACCTAAGCAAGACCTCAGCAGAACTCCACTGTGTTCTCTGCCTCTTGTTCTGCCCATCTGTCTGTCTTTGTCTCTGCAATTCTCTCTGCTTCTCAAGCCCTCACACTCCAGCCATCAGGGCTCCTTAGCTTCCACTCCTCAACGGACGTGCAAGTGACTACAGCATCCTGCTAGGGTTCGTTGTCTGCCCAGGAGCCTGAATACTTGCTTGAGGCAATAATTTGGGCAATTTTAGGAGTCATGCTTTCTGTAACTATTTCTCAGGAATTGCTTTCCTGCACTGCTGACATCCAAAGTCTGTATCAGTTTTTTAAATAAATATTTGGTTAGTATTTTTTTCTTTCTTTTTTTAGCAGTTTCAGTAGAAGGATAAATTTGGTCTATGTTACTCCATCTGGACAGGAGTTAAAACCATTTTAGGATGTGTTTTAGGTAACGTTGCATAATATAAATTGATGGAACTGTAGACTTTTGACAGAGAAACAAACATGAGAGTAACTGTAGAGAGATCATCGTTGCATGCTAGAGTCCATTCAGAATTTCAGCAGGTGGAACAGGATGAACAATAAATTGTGTTATTGGCTCTCCCGTCCTTGCTTTCCTTAGTCAACTTTTCACTGACTTTCATTTTCTTAAACTTGAACTCTTTAACAAAATAGTCAGGCATAAGCCTTTGTCCCAGATTCTGTTTCTGCGGTACAGAGACTAAGATATTTAGTGAGAGTTTTTGTGTGGTTTTTTTTTTTTTTCACAGTGGCCTCATTGACAAAATGAAAAATAATTAACTCTATAAATATCATTCTACTTTCTAAGTTTTCAGTCAGTTGTAACAACTTCAGGAGAAAAGAAATTTGACTTATGTAGTGTTTGGGCTCCAAAATCACTGCAGATGGTGATTGCAGCCATGAAATTAAAAGACGCTTATTCCTTGGAAGGAAAGTTATGACCAACCTAGATAGCATATTAAAAAGCAGAGATATTAATTTGCAAACAAAGGTCCGTCTAGTCAAGGCTATGGTTTTCCAGTGGTCATGTATGGATGTGAGAGTTGGACTGTGAAAAAAGCTGAGTGCAAAAGAATTGATGCTTTTGAACTGTGGTGTTGGAGAAGACTCTTGAGAGTCCCTTGGACTGCAAAGAGATCCAACCAGTCCATCCTAAAGGAAACCAGTCCTGGGTGTTTATTGGAAGGACTGATGCTGAGGCTGAAACTCCAGTACTTTGGCCACCTCATGCGAAGAGTTGACTCATTGGAAAAGACCCTGATGCTGGGAGGGATTGGGGGCAGGAGGAGAAGGGGATGACAGAGGATGAGATGGCTGGATGGCATCACCAACTTGATGCACATGAGTCTGAATGAACTCCGGGAGTTGGTGATGGACAGGGAGGCCTGGCATGCTGCGATTCATGGGGTCACAAAGAGTCGGACACGACTGAGCGACTGAACTGAACTGAACTGAATATTTAATATCTTTATCACAGAAAAATCAAATATCACATGGACCTCATTAACAATTTCTCAACCGTTCAAATGATTGTTTCATACATTCATATAGCAAGAGCTTCTTGTATTATTAATGATATTTTATTTTTTATAGCTTTGTCACTTTCAAACTCACCAGCACTGTGCTTATGACAAAATAGTTGCTCAATAAACAATTACCACATACAATATACTTTCTCCAAGTTTCAATATTCACTGAGTTCCTCCTTCCCTGAGTTCTTTGTATAATTATATAAGAATAAATCATTGATAAACAAGGGTAAATGTACCAACTTTCAAAGTTGGCACTTTTATAAAGTACCAATAATTAAAACCTTACACTAGCAAAACGTTTAATTTCAGTGAAAATAACATTACCCAAAGAATTTGGCTTTCAAACCTAGTTCTATAAATTGTCCAAATTTGAGGATAAATTACTTAAAAAATAAATTTCAATTTGCTGAATGTGAACTGGGTAAATAATTTTGTGCTAAACATTTTTTTTCTAAGGGACTTTCAGTAAAACTTTCAGAACATTTCAGTTTTAAATGCTTTAACAATATTTAATGGCATTGAAACATGTATATTATCATATGTGAAACGAATTGCCAGTCCAGGTTTGATGCATGATACAGGATGCTTGGGGCTGGTGCACTGGGATGACCCAGAGGGATGATATGGGGAGGAAAGTGGGAGGGGGGTTCAGGATGGGGGACATGTACACCTGCGGCAGATTCATGTTAATGTATGGCAAAACCAATACTATGTTGTAAAGAAAAAAAAATAATAATAATGTTATCTTTAAAGTGGGTCAGGCTTCCCTGGTGGCCCATTGATAAAGAATCCGCCTGCTAATTCAGGAGTCTCTGGTTTGGTCCCTGCATTGGGAAGAACCCACAGAGAGTGAAATGGCAACCCACTCCAGTATTCTTGCCTGAGAATCCCTTGGACAGAGAAGCCTGGTGAGCTCAGACACGACTTAGCAACTAAACAACAATAACAAATAAAATGTGTAAGCACCTTGAAATTTGATAACTTATAAAGTCAAAGAAATTTAGTTATTAGATGAAAGCATGAAGAAAACTATGATGAACACTTACCTAACTAAAATTGGGACACTAGCCTAAGTCACCTGGGTAATTACCCAATTGGTGCTTCTTAGGCCCAAGAGTGTTTTGCCTAGATGTGGGTGCTAAGAATACAATATGTAAATAGCAATCATCTCTCTGCAACAATGGTTTTATTTATCAGCATGTGCTTTGGAAATCAAGTTCATTTGGATGAACTGTCTGGAATAGACGATATTTTAATTTGTTTAAGTTACCATGAAACCCACTAGGACAAGTGGATTTATTTACACTCACTGCTGTTCTGACTTCACATAATTCCTACTCTGCCTGAAGCACAAATGAATACTGCAAGGGCGGTTTCTCACCTTCAGAATTCAGCCCCATCAGGGACGGATAAATCAGAGACATGAACTTAAGTTTACTCCAAATTTGGGGGCCTGATAAGCTAAAGACTATATAATTATAGAAAGCAGTGGTTGGTGGTTTAGTCGCTAAGTTGTGTCCGACTCTTGCGACCCCATGGACTATAGCCTGTCAGGCTCCTCTGTCCATGGGATTCTCCAGGCAAGAATACTGGAGTGGGTTGCCATTCCCTTCTCCAATCGAAAATAGCTCAGTTTAAGGTTTACAGCAAAGTGATTTATATCTATAATACATTAATGCATAACTGCACAGGCAGCTAGACAGTTGTCCATAAGATCTCCTGGAAAATTCTAGCAGAGAATACATGGACTACAGTCCATGTGTCAAATTAGCAACTTTCACTTTCACACATTAAATTATACAAATATGTATGTATGTATTCACAATACACTGCAGAGTGGTTTAAATTTTATATAACACTTATTTTATATATATATATATGTATAATATGATTCCTATATAGTGCAGGCAAGCTTACCTTATTTACTGCAGCTAAGACTTGGGGATCAACTTAGAATCCGTTTTGGGAATCAGAGATCCTGGGCAAATGGGGAACAAACAGATTCTAGCACTCTGGCCTAGAGAATCCCATGGACTACAGTCCATGGGGCAGTCGCAAGAATGTCAGCACGACTGAGCAATCTTTCTACTTTCACTTTCATATGTACATGTATATATATATATATATATATATATATATATATATATATATATATATATATTCTTCTCCAGATTCTTTCCCCATATAGGTTATCACAAAATATTGAGTAAAGTTCCCTGTAATATGCAGTAGGTCCTTGGTGTTTTTCTATTTTATATGTCCTAGTGTGCATAAGTCTCTTCCAAATTTCCCATCCCCCTCCCTCTCTCCTTCAGTAGCCATAAGTTTGTTTCCATGTCTCAACTCTTCTTTCTTCTCCATCTCCTCCTTTCTCCCCTCTCCATGCCTCCCCTCCTTGTTCTCTCCCCATCTTCTTTAGGATTTTTCTTCTTTAGGATTTCAGAAGGAATGAACCTGTGGAGATCTCTACTATGGGTGTTTTATTTTCCTAGATGGACATGAGAACAAATATCTCTCTTACTATGCTTTAGTGCAGTAACCTCATATTTTCTTTGTTTATTATATCAAGCTATTTTTGATAAAAACCAGAAAGAAAATGAAGAAAATAAAAGTAACATTTATTGACATCTCCTGGGTTTCGGACATGGCATTGGTTCTTTCCATGCAGGAGGAATCTCATGTGGTATTCTTTCTCCCATGTGTAGAAATCATAGTTTTATTTTTTACAAAAGAAAATTGAGATCAGAACATTTTGATTTGCTTAAGATCACAGAGTCAATTTGTTCATAAGAATATTATCAATTGGGAATTTAAATCTAAATGTTTTTTAAATTGTAGACCTCATGTTATTCTTATTAATAATAAAGTATGCAACCTGCCTTTGATCATTTCTAATGAGTAAAATTAAAATTGTACTATAAATTCTAAATTTCCATAAGCTAAAATAACAGACATAAGAATTCATTCATCTCAATCATTAGATAATTAAACCAATTTTACACACTTAGTTCTCAAAAAAAAAGAAAGAAAAAGAAGCATACATTTTTGAATTAAGCTAAGATGATCTAGGCACTATTTGGTTTTGTAGCGTAAAATAGCCTATCCTTATTAGCAGAGAAATACAATCATAAATAAGCCAAAGTAACAATGACAGAAATGTTAACATTTTGCTTTGAATTTTTTCTTGGATCCTGAAAAAGGAAAGGAAAAAAAAAAAGAGAGAGGGGGGAAACAAAATAGGCCATCATCTTAAAACTGCTAAATTTCTTAGTATATATTGGTGTTTAAAAGTAAAATTATATTCAACAGGTCCCCCTATAAACTCCATATACTCCAACTGGTGGTATAACTGGTATAAGACCAGTTAAATGGAGAAGGAAATGGCAACCCACTCCAGTATTCTTGCCTGGAGAATCCCATGGACAGAGGAGCCTGGTAGGCTACAGTCCATGGGGTCGCAAGAGTCGGACACGACTTAGCAAATAAACCACAGAGAAAGACTACCCTCAATTTGGCAGCAAGTGACAACTGTCCTTAAGATTTCTTTTTTTTCCCCTGATAGAAAAAGAAAAGACTTGGAAAATGAAAATAATAAATTTTCTATTCAAATGTAAAAAAAAAAAAAAAAGACCAGTTGAAGGCATATTTCTCACCTGATGACATGTGTTGCTCACCTCTGAGGACATTCTCAGAGTAATAAGGAAGATTAGGTCACTTTGGTCTTTTGATCTGCTATGTATCAGGCTTCCCTGGAGGCTCAGATGGTAAATAATCTGCCTGCAATGCAGAAGACCAGGGTTTGATCCCTGGGTCAGGAAGATCCCTCAAAAGTACGTGAACCATGAACTTCCAGATGTTCAAGCTGGATTTAGAAAAGGCAGAGGAGCCAGAGATCAAAATGCCAACATTCATTGGATTATCAAAAAAGCAAGAGAGTTCCAGGAAAAAAAAAAATCTATTTCTGCTTTTTTGGCTATGCCAAACCCTTTGACTGTGTGGATCACAACAAAGTGAGGAAAATTCTTAAAGAGATAGGATACCAGACCACCTGACCTGCCTCTTGAGAAATCTGTATGTAGGTCAGGAAGCAACAGTTAGAACTGGACATAGAACAACAGACTGGTTCTAAATAGGGAAAGGAGTACGTCAAGGCTGTATATTCTCACCCTGCTTATTTAACTTCTATGCAGAGTACATCATGAGAAATGGCAGGCTGGATGAAGCACAAGCTGGAATCAAGATTGCTGGGAGAAATATCAATAACCTCAGATATGCAGATGACACCACCTTTATGGCAGAAAGTGAATAAGAACTAAAGAGACTCCTGATGAAAGTGAAAGAGGAGAGTGAAAAAGCTGGCTTAAACCTCAACATTCAGAAAACCAAGTTTATGGCATCTGGTCCCATCACGTCATGGCAGATACATGGGGGAACAGTGGAAACAGTGACAGACTTTATTTTGGGGGGCTCCAAAATCACTGCAGATGGTGACTGCAGCCAGGAAATTAAAAGATGCTTACTCCTTGCAAGAAAAGTTATGACCAACCTAAACAGCATATTAAAAAGCAGAGACATTACTTGCCAACAAAAGTCCATCTGGTGAAAGCTATGGTTTTCCAGTAGTCGTGTATGGATGTGAGAGTTGTACTATAAAGAAAGCTGAGTGCCAAAGAACTGGTGCTTTTGAACTGTGGTGTTGGAAAACTCTTGAGAGTCCCTTGGATTACAAGGAAATCCAACCAGTCTATCCTAGAGGAAATCAGTCCTGAATATTCACTGGAAGGACTGATGTTGAAGCCGAAGCTGCAATAATTTTTCCACCTGATGTGAAGAACTGATTCATTTGAAAAGACACTGATGCTGGGAAAGACTGAAGGCAGGAGGAGAAGGGGGCAACAGAAGATGAGATGGCTGGATGGCATCACCGACTCAATGAACATGAGTTTGAGAAAAATCTGGGAATTGGTGACGGACAGGGAGGCCTGGTGTGCTGCAGTCCATGTGGTGGCAAAGAGTCAGACTGGACTGAGCAAATGAACTGAACTCAAGAAGATCCCCAGGAGAAGGAAATGGCAACTGTCTGCAGTAGTCTTGTTGGAGAATTCCATGGAGAGAAAAGCCTGTCTGGCTATGGTTTCCCAGAGTCAGACGTGATCTATATCATGCCCTATGCAATTGACGTTTCTTTGTAGTGCGTATGTATGATGTAGTGCATATGTGTGATGCTTTTTTAAAAAACTGTAACCCTATGGAATAAGAAGATATTCTGACATTTTTTTTCATTAAGGATTTCATCCTGGAATCCATCTGAGGCTTAGTCAAATTATATGTGTGATACATGATCCCTCATGCAAAACCCACAATTCTGCTATTATCTTCCATAGCTCTTAAGCCTCCAAAATTTAGCCTGAAACTGTGTCTTCAACATTCAGACTAGGTGTGAATATTTGCTTTTAATGTAGCCACTTCCTAAGGAAAGCAAGTAAATGAAAATTCAATTACATTCTTTCAACAAGGCATTTCTCCTGCTACTTCCTTGTATAGTACAAGCTCAGAGAGCATGGGAGGATTTTTCAGCAGCACAAATCTACCAACAAGTCTATTACCTACTAAATGAAGCATAAAATGAACAATTCTCCTAAGCCTGTTAGCCGTATCATTGTTGCTAATACAGTAGGCATAATAATGAACAGTATACCGCTGAGCTGCATATATGCTAGGCAGTGAAAAAGAGGGAAAACAAACAGAAGGGAATGTTGGTGCCAATGATTCATTCACTTAGACAATTGAAAACCCCTTGATGGGATAAATGAGAATTCATATATTCTGCAAGAGCATCTACAGGCACAAGATAGTGCCCATATTGATTATTTTAATAAAAAAGCTGAGATATATGAGTATAAAGGAAAGAGAGAAAGTGAGAGAACAAAAAAGAAAATTTAGTCATTAACCAGCAGATGGATCTGTACTGTGTGTGTAATTTCTTTACTGATGTTTGATTTTTCCGTTATTAAAGAGACAGTGTATAAATATTATCTGCAGCCATTCAATTAGAAGACGTTTGCTTTTTGGAAGGAAAGGTATGACAAACCTAGACAGCGCATTACAAAGCGAAGACGTTACTTTGTAGAAAAAGGTCCCTATAGTCAACCCTCAATATTCATTGGTAGAACTGATGCTGAAGCTGAAGCTTCAATAATTTGGTCTCCTGATGAGAAGAGCCAACTCAATGGACAAAAACCTGATGCTGGGAAAGACTGAAGGCAGGAGGAGAAGGGGGTGACAGAGGATGAGATAGTTGGATGACATCACCAACTCAATAGACATGAGTGTGAGCAAACTCTAGGAGACAGTGGAGGTAGAGGAGTCTGGAGTGCTGCAGTCATCCATGGGGTTGCAGTCAGGCACAACTTAGTGACTGAGCAACAACATAAATATTTTGGTTCTTATAGTAGGGAGAATGGATAAGGCAATGACACCCCACTCCAGTGCTCTTGCCTGGAAAATCCCATGGACGGAGGAGCATGGTAGGCTGCAGTCCATGGGGGTCACTAAGAGTTGGACACTACTGAGCAGCTTCACTTTCACTTTTCACTTTCATGCATTGGAGAAGGAAATGGCAACCCATTCCAGAGTTCTTGCCTGGAGAATCCCAGGGACGGGGGAGCCTGGTGGGCTGCCGTCTGTGGGGTCTCACAGAGTCGGACACGACTGAAGTGACTTAGCAACAGCAGCAGTAGGGAGAAAGATCACATACCCAGATAACCGATGGATTCATTAAATTAGGGGAGACCTGGGAAAATCTCAACAGGAATTAGGATTGGGACTGGCATTATCAGACAAATGTCAAAGCACAAGAGCTGTTTTAATTAGGGGATTTTGGCAATCACTTGTAGGTATCTTAGCTAGTCTTGTCTCCACCTTTTCCTGGAGTTTACCTCCATGAACCCTCCAGATTCTCACTATGAAAGCCAAGACTAACCCCCTCACAGCTCTGGCAGAGGAAGAAAATGTATACCTTTAAGTACGTATGTTAGAAAACAGGGGCTTCCCTGCTGGCTCAGTGGTAAAGAATCTGCCTGCAATACAGGAGACTCAAGTTTGATTCCTGGGTCAGGAAGATCACCCACTCCAGTACTCTTGTGTGAAAAATTCCATAGACAGAGGAGCCTGTAGAGCCAGCCCATGAGGTTGCAAAAAATTCCAACATGACTGAATGACTAACTTTTCACTTTTCTTTCAAGTACATGTATTAGAAAACATTCATTCATGCATGCATGCTAAGTCACTTCAGTTGTGCCTGTCTCTTTGTGACCTTGTGGACTGTAGCTCCCTAAGCTTCTCTGTCCATGGGATTCTCCAGGCTAGAGTACTGGAGTGGGTTTCCAGGCTCTTCTCCAGGGGATCTTCCTGACCCATGGATGGAACCCACATCTCTTATGTTCACAGCATTGGCAGGTGGTTTGTTTACCACTACTGCCACCTGGGAAGCCATAATTATATAATATTATAATAAATGTTGTTGTTGAGTGGCTAAGTCATTTCTGACTGTTTGAGGACCCCATGGACTGTAGACCAATAGTAGGTACATATATTTGGATTCAGTGGTGCTGCGAAAACAGGTCAACCACTTGTAAAAGAATGAAACTAGAATACTTTCTAACACCATACACAAAATAAACTCAAAATGGATTAAAGATCTAAATGTAAGACCAGAAACTATAAAACTCCTAGAGGAGAACATAGGCAAAACACTCTCCGACATACATCACAGCAGGATCCTCTATGACCCGCCTCCCAGAATATTGGAAATACAGTTAAAAATAAACAAATGAGACCTAATTAAACTTAAAAGCTTCTGCGCAACAAAGGAAACTATAAGCAAGGTGAAAAGACAGCCTTCAGAATGGGAGAAAATAATAGCAAATGAAGCAACTGACATACAACTAATCTCAAAAATATACAAGCAACTCCTGCAGCTCAATGCCAGAAAAATAAATGACCCAATCTAGAAATGGGCCACAGAACTAAATAGACATTTCTCCAAAGAAGACATACAGATGGCTAACAAACACATGAAAAGATGCTCAACATCACTCATTATCAAAGAAATGCAAATCAAAAGCACAATGAGGTACCATTTCACACCAGTCAGAATGGCTGCGATCTAAAAGTCTACAAGCCATAAATGCTGGAGAGGGTGTGGAGAAAGGGAGCCCTCTTACACTGTTGGTGCGAATGCAAACTAGTACAGCCACTATGGAGAACTGTGTGGAGATTCCTTAAAAAACTGGAAATAGAACTGCCATATGACCCAGCAATCCCACTGCTGGGCATACACACTGAGGAAACCAGAACTGAAAGAGACACGTGTACCCCAATGTTCATTGCAGCACTGTTTATAATAGTCAGGACATGGAAGCAACCTAGATGTCCATCAGCAGATGAATGGATAAGAAAGCTGAGGTACATATACACAATGGAATATTACTCAGCTGTTAAAAAGAATTCATTTAAATCAGTTCTAATGAGGTGGATGAAACTGGAGCCTATTATACAGAGTGAAGTAAGCCAGAAAGAAAAACACCAATACAGTATACTAATGCATATATATGGAATTTAGAAAGATGGTAACGATAACCCTGTATGTGAGACAGCAAAAGAGACATAGATGTATAGAACAGTCTTTTGGACTCTGTGGGAGAGGGAGAGGGTGGGATGATTTGGGAGAATGGCATTGAAATATGTATAATATCATATATGAAATGAATCACCAGTACAGGTTCAATGCATGATACTGGATGCTTGGGGATGGTGCGCTGGGATGACCCAGAGGGATGGTATGGGGAGGGAGGATGGAGGAGGGTTCAGGATGGGGAACACGTGTATACCTGTGGTGGATTCATGTTGATGTATGGCAAAACCCATATAATATTGTAAAGTAATTAACCTCCAATTAAAAGAAATAAATATATTAAAATATATTTTTTTAAAAAGGAAAAGGTGGCAAGGCAACTCCTATTTCTGTGTATAAGAAATGATATTAGATGGATAAGGGAAGGATAATAACCTTTAATTCACTCCCCAGCTTGTAAGGGCACACTTTTTCTTTGGCAATAAAAATGCTTGTCATCACAATTCAAGATGAAATTTATTTGAGTAGAATGTTCTAGGAATATGACTTGGAGGTCATATGTTTACCTGTTAAAAACAAAACAAATCAAAACCAAAATCTTTAACTAATAAAGAGGCAATGGAAAATAAAAATATGAGTTATGGAATTGACAAAGTCAGATGTTCCCATGAAATTGTTTACTGAAATCAAAGCTGGGTTAAATAACACAGCAATTAAGAAGTAAGTGTTAAAGTTTAAGTTCTGTATTCCTTTCTCATATATAAATATATATATATATATATATATATATATATATATATATAAAATATTCAGTAGTCTAGTTTCCCATACAGGTTACTTAGCCTCCGTTATATGTTTTCAGCATATTTTAGTCAGTTGAAAATCACAAATTCTGAAACTATGTGCCTGCAGCAATTTTAAAAAGTAAAAATAGAAATTTCACAAAATCACTAGTTTGGAATTGACAGAGCCAGGGAACCAGATGTCATTTCAACAGAGATTTTACCCAAATAGATTATATACTTATTTCAGATAAAATTTACTAAGAAATCCATAGATTCACAATAGATTGACAGATGTTCATTTTTCAGTGACTGTATTTCTAAAGCTTTTTGGAAATGAAAATAGGGCATACTTAGTGGGGTATTTCAAGTCAACATTTTTGCTAGGATAATACCACTATATTGACTTGATTCTGAGTCAGTACAGCAAAGTTCAATTACATTTGAAAATGTTTCTTCACTGAACAGAGCAATTTATTTGTGGTACCAACAAACTCCTTAAATGAATGAGTTTTTAAATGACATTTGAATAAGTGTAATTTTAATAGGTTTTAAATGACAGGAAAATCATTCAGAGATATACACATCTCATAATCCTTGGTAAGCTCCCCCCCAAACTGAGAACTGAGGATGTCGAGTGTTTTCCTACATGTTTTCCTTAGTTGTCACGTGTATTAAACTAAGAGAAGCATTTTGCTTATTCCAACTACAGTGCACATAAATTCCCCAGTAGAATATATATTAGAAACAGTCTATACCTATAAAACAGCCTTTTTAAAGCCCATCAAAATATTAAGCAATTTTTGAATAACACTGCCTTAAAATAAAATATATTTATATATACATTTTTTAAGCACACAATTCATTTTGCAAAAGCCATAATACTATGTCCACTGAAGGATATGTCTGCATATTCTGACAATCTTTGGATATAGAGACTGAGGAAGAATAAGCTGTTTTATAAATTATAAATGATCTTCCATGCATACTATTGTAATCATTCTGTTTGGTGTTTTATAACTTCCATAGTTGTCTAAGAGGAGACATAACTGAAGATATATTTTCAAAAAGATTTCTCAGTGCATTTGGATCGTTGCCAAGTGCACATAAAAGGACTAGGTGAGCGGAGATCTAGACCACAGGTATTTTATAGGTCTGTTAGAGTGTAACTCATGTTCCTGGTTGCAGAAGGAAAAAAGATCACTAGAAGCACTTGTGTCCAAAGACAGTCTCGGGAAACAAACACAGCAATTTCCACGTGGTCCCTCTCCCTGTCTGGAGGATGAAATCCCAGGAGTGAACCACAGTCTTGATCAGCAGCACAGCTGGAACTGCTCACTGTCATCCGCTTAAACTGATTATTCTTGTGCAAGCTCACAGAATTTGGGTAACAGAGATGTGCCCCCAGAAGGCCATCTCTACAGGTGACACTAGCTGCTACATGTATCATCATCCTTAACTTCTGAAAGGCAAAAACTGATTGTTTTTTGGCAATGTGAGCGTTTTTTAGAAAATAAAATTCAGATATTGTTCAGTCACTAAGTTGTGACTCTTTGTGACCTCTGTGACTGCAGCACGTCAGGCTTCCCTGTGCTTCACCATCTCCCAGAGTTTGCTCAAACTCATGTCCATTGAGTTGGTGATGCCATCCAACCATCTCATCCTCTGTCACCCCTTTCTCCTCTTGCCCTCAAGTAAAAACAAAAATTCTAGTATTTGAGTTTGTGTCCACTACCATCCATAAATCTGTTATACAAAATAACATTTCATTATCTTTAAATTTAGCTTCTGAGCCTGTGTGCAATTTAATCTTTACATCCCCGAATTCTAAAGTAGGAGCGTGTAACACTACTTTGGCAGAGTGGGATTTAACTAGCTCAGAGCAGGGATAGGCCACCCACTCCAGTATTCTTGGGCTTCCCTTATTGTTCAGGTGGTAAAGAATCTGTCTGCAATGCGGGAGACCTGGGTTAGATCCCTGGGTTGGGAAGATTCCCTGGAGAAATGCAAGACTACTCCAGTATTCTGGCCTGGAGAATTCCATGGGCTGTACAGACTATGGGATTGCAAAGAGTCAGACATGACTGAGCGACTTCCACTTTCCCAGTTAAAGTAAAGAATAATAAGAACGATGCAGACAGTATACTTTTAAGTGGGCATTCAACAGTTCATATAATAAGTTTGATAAAATTAAACCATATTTATTAAAATTATAACTAGTGGAATTAGTATGTCTTGGATACTTTGATACAGAAGGCATGATTTCCCATTCCAGCTCAGCCACCTTGGTCTGTTCTTACAGTTTTCCCAAGTTTCAGAAATCTTATTGTAAAATGGAAATTGTAGCGGTACCTACCATATACAGTTATTGTATGTATTAAATGGTTAATAATAAATAAAGCTCTTAGAACATTGAAAAAAAATAAAAAATAAAAATAAAATCATTCAGACAGGGTGAAAATTAGAAAAGATCAAAGACTATGACATCTCAAATGAGTACATTGTAAATAAAATAAGTATTAGACTAGTTGAATAAGGGGCAAGATCACCTTGACATTCTACGAGTTCTATTTGGAGCTAAACAAAGGCCATGGAATTCTCCAGGCCAGAATACTGGAGTGGGTAGCCTATCCTTTCTTCAGCAGATCTTCCCCACCCAAGAATCAAACTGGGGTCTCCTGCATTGTAGGTGGACTCTACCAACTGAGCTAAGAGGACAGTGCAAAACCTTCAAAAAGAGGTGATTGTGTGTGCTCCGTCTAACTGGAAGTACAGAAAAACTTGACCACGTGTAAATGAAATATTTTAAGAAGAAAATAAATGTACAAGTAGATTTGGACAAGAGGGTGAAATGTTATGTGCTCTTTTGCATTTTGGAGATTGACTGTCCAATATGTTTTCATATTTAACAGTTAATCCCAACACAATTACAGGTCTCTGAATTTATCAACATTTCATTATTAAGATTTCAGAGGCAGAACCCATGGGAGATCCCATTCCTGAATTTGAATGTATATTTGGAAATCCATTGTATAGAGTTTGCTTAGATTATAAACTTCAGGAAAGCAAGTAGTGCTTCAAGCTTGCTCAGTTTCTGGCACACAGTAGGTGTCAACAAATATCTGAAATAATGAATGAATTTATCTGGGTGTAGAAAGTGCTTTCTCCTTAGGTTAATGTGGCATTTCATTCTTCCCATAGTGAATAAATATGCTGTTTAACGTTTCTAATTTATTTTCTGCTGGAAAATTCTTTTTAATCTTGAATATGTAAATGAAAATGTGTATAAATTTTGATTGAATGAATCCCACAAGAACATGCCTTATGTATTTGAAAGAGGGTTAAGAAAAAAAAAAAGATTCATGAATAGGCTTGATGTCTTTTACTAATTGTTTTCTGTTAGCAATTCAAGGAGAAAAGATCTGAAACTGACAGGGAGCCATATGCTCATCTTTGTTGAAAGTAGATGGAACTTTTTTTTTTCTTTTGCTTGCTATGCATGAGAAGAGAAACAAAACTGATACTTGTAATACAATATTTTCAAAAACCTGCCATGGAAAAGACTATCAGTTAGTAGAATAATTTTTGTCATGAAAAGCTGATTATAAAATCACACTCTTTCTCTCAGCATCCCAATAAAAATAGCATTTTCATGAGTTACAGTCTACTAGGTAAGCTTGAAACTGCATTGTTTAAGGAAGCCTATAAAGCCTCTGCAGATTTTTGCCACAGTTAACCTGAGGTTATTTGTTACTTTACTGAGGAAATAACCGTAATAAAAATTTCCAACATAATGAAACTAACAAAATTAAAACACCTTGTATAAAATGAAATACTTCAAAATTCATTCAGTAGACTCACCATATATCAATTGTCTAATAAGCCTAGAAATAAAGGGATCTCATCATGTCTTCGTGTGTGTGTCTCTCTGTGTTTTCTCTCTCCTGCAGTTTTCTTCTTCACTTCATGTCTATTACATCTCTTCTATCCCTAGTCTGGAACCAAAATATTAAACCATGTGAGGAAAAGGTACTTTAATAAAATATAACCTTACTACTTGAATGTCAAGAAACATAAAAGTTGTTTCACAATATTGCAGAGAAAATAAGAAGGGAAATATGTTTGGGAGGCATAGGTAGGTCCGACTGATCAGTTTCATTTTCTGTTTGTCTTCAAAGGTATTGCTCCCCACACTGTTGAGTGCTGAATGCTGGCAGCTGCATCAGACTCACAGCAAAGAGGAGAGAGAGGGCTTCAGTCTGAGTGATAAAGTAGGAAGTAAATGATGTCTCTCGTACAATGTCTCTGAACTGTTTAGAGACTGTTGACCACATCAGGGGTGTATGCTCAACGTTGCTGTTGTTCAGTCACCAAGTCGTGTCCGACACTTCACAACCCCCGTGGACTGCAGCGTGCCAGGGCCCCCGTCCCTCACCATCTCCCGGAGTTTGCCATTTTTTGAAGATATGCTGAAATACCCAGTGCCCTTCTCTGCTCCTCAAATCTCTGCATCATTCAATATGGGCCTTTGAATAAGGCATTCACACTTTGACTTAATTGCACAAATAATCACGAAGCCAAATACGTGTGCAGACTCAATAAAACATTTCAGACCAGGAGTACAGAAGACTGGTTACAGAATATTTTCAAGTATTGTCTCTCTCCCTCTGGTCGTTTCTCCTTCGCTTTTTTAAAAAAATGTCCTACCTCATGTTATACCCTTATCTGTGAAGTGAATTCACCACAGGTAAAAGAGATGAGATATGTGAAATATGAAATATGACATCTCTGGGGTTGTATCTTGGCACTATCAGCTTACTCAGGAACATATAATATGAAAAATGTGAACCGATTTAGGTCTATGATCTACTGAAGACAATTAGGTTCATCAATCCGTGTAATACAATTTACCTGTACTCTCTTGGAAAAGTTACTTTATAAAATTACCCCCCCCGCCCACCGCCTTTCTTTTTGCCTATTTGCTTCTAGGAAGAATGTCTCAACAGACATTTGTTTGCAGTTTGGATTCTGTTTCCTGATCTGCAGATTTTAACTGAAATATAATTGTTGTTGTTATGTATGTATATTCTTTTTCTGTTGCTGTTATTCAGTTGCTTAGTCATGCCTGACTCTTTGCGACTCCATGGGCTGCAGCACACCAGGCTTCCCTGTTCTTCACTATCTCCCTGAGTTTGCTCAAACTCATGTCCATTGAGTCAATGATACCATCCAACCATCTCATCCTCTGTTGCCTTCTTTTCTTCCTGCCCTCAACATTTCCCAACATCAGAGTCTTTTCTGGAAGACTATGTAGACAGAGAAAATAAAACAAATTGTGATTTTTTTTCACTTTTTCCAGAAGGCAACCTGTTAATATTTAGAATCTCATAAAATGGTCTTATATATAAAACCCAACCAGCAGAGATCTCCAACTAAGAGATTTTATTGTATTGGTTACCATATATAGGGCAACCAATTATCAAAATAAGAATGTTCACTCTAAGAGAATAATATTTTAAATAGTCCAGTCTTCTTGAAAATGAGAATTTTTCATGGTGACTGCTCTTACATGATGTCCTAGTCATTTTCTTAATGACCAATCTGTATATTATGAATTTCTGCTCTGGTCTACCTTTTTTTTTTTTATCTATTTCTTGTCCCATAATGCTGTCTTGAATGAAGTCTCATTTATGAAGAGTCTCTATTATCTCTTGATATCAGAACCTTAAATTATATATTTTGAAGAATCTGCCTGCCAATGCAGGAGACACAAAAGACATGGGGTTCAATCCCTGGGTCAGGAAGATCCCCTGGAGAAGTAAATAGCAACCACTCCAGTGTTCTTGCCTGGGAAATCCAATGGACAGAGGAACCTGGTGGGCTACAGACCTTGGGGTCGCAAAGAGTCAGGCTTAACTGAGAGACCGAGGACACACAATCACCCTCAATCACAAGTATTTTACACCAGCTCTGCAACTTTCCAAAGCTTATTTACAATAACATGTCAACATACTGACTTGTCCTTTTCTCTGTAGGAATTCCATGCATCTGTGAGCTCCTTCCCCCAGTGGTGGAATTGTCTTGTCCCCACACTTGTCTCTGTTGGAGAATCACATTCAGCTATTTCTGATTGAGGGATGTTGCTGAAACTTGCAAAATTTGTGTCCTCAGAAGCCTCTGTACCTAGAGTTTGTGCTCCCTCTTCCCTAAAACTTTGTTTTCCTCTCCTTTTGAATTTTCTAGGACTTCAGTTGCAAAAGAATTTCCTCTCTATCATTTTTATTTCAGCAGCAGAGTGTCCCCGACACTGCCACCTCTGATGTTCCATTTCCATTCTGCACTTCTTTAATGCATATGATGCTGAATTTTGAAAACCTTGAACTGCTCACTAAATGGTTCCCTTTTCTTCTCCACCACACGTAGGGATAAAGCCATAATCTTTGCTTTCATTTTTTTTTTTCTTACATGACCTTCCAGATTGCACCAAGTGAAGCTCCTGATGAACCTGTATGAAATATTTCTGATTCTGATAAAACTAATTATTTTTTTCCCAAATGCACATTGCCATTATTGAGGACTTTATCTCTCTAAGTAAGATAATCTCCTCTATTGGTCTATTCCTACATCCCAGTTCTCTGGTGTGTTTCTCTATAGTTTTTCAAACAATTCTTCAATTCTCTGAAACCCACTGGATATCCTATAATTCAATTAAATTCTGATACTGAGGACTCAGTACCACAAGACTTTCCTCACTTCAGATGCCAGCCACAAATGGGGTCACCAGGTTACCATGTTTCTCTCTGGCCAATTCTAAATTCAGGGGTTCTGGTTAGCATTTCCCTAATAATTAGTGATGTCGACTATCTTTTCATGTGCTTATTGGCCATCTGTATTTCTTCTTTGGACAAGTACCTGTGTAGGTCTTCTGCCTATTTTTCAACTGAGTTGTTTGTTTCATTGTAGAATTGTATGAGCTATTTGTATATTTTGGAAATTAAGCCCTGTTGGTCACATCACTTGAAAATATTTTCTTAGAGTCTGTAAGTTGTCTTTTCATATTGTTTATGGTTTCCTTTGCTGTGCAAAAGGTTGTAAGGTTGATTGGGTCCTATTTGTTTATTTTTGTTTTTATTTCTTTTGCTTGTGAGACTTACCTAAGGAAGCATTGTATGGTTTATCAATATGTCAGAGAATGTTTTGCATATCTTCTTTTCCAGGAGTTTTAATGGTTCATGTTTTATGTTTAAGTCTTTAAGCCATTTTGAGTTTATATTTGTGTTTGGTGAAAGGGTGTGTTCTAACTTCATTGATTCACATGCACTGTTCACCTTTCCCAACACAACTTGGTGAAGAGACCATCTTTTTCCTGTTGTATATGTTCGTCTCCATGGTGGCTCGGTTGCCTCCTCTGGTGACCAGCCCCCATCCTGAAGTCGTCTGGGGGCCCCAAGAATCTCTCATCACCATAAACCCAGGGGTGGTCAGAGGAGCTCATTACGCATAACACAGACACACCTATCAGTCAGGACATCCCAGAGTTTTAGGAGCTCTCTGCCAAGAATTTATGACAAAGACTGTGTGAACAGGCTTTTGTTTTTCTATTGTACCACAGTTCCTTTGACATTTATTCTATGCATTTACTAGAATATACTAGTTTTATAGGCTTGGAGTGATGAGCATTGATTTTAACACATTGGAGAGAAGTAGCCCTTGAGTTCTTCTCATGGAAAAAGTAAATTTAAAAAAAAATACCACGCATATGAAACTCATCAATGAAAGCAACTACAATTATCTTATGGGAAAATAATAAGGATATGTCTGTATTTTTATCCTTTTCCTTGAATAAAATGGCAGTGAATAATCTGGTGCCTGGAAATTGTGTCTATATTGTAAGAAATACTTATCAAAAATATTATAAAATGACATTTCTTCATGGATTCCAAGTATTAAACTATATTTATTATGTCCTGGTTCTTGAGATCTAACTGGTTCACCTCTGTAAGTAGGTTAGCTGAAAAAAGGGAAGCCATGAACAGCGACATTTTTTAAGGGTCATCACCCCTCACCTTTTAACTTTGATGTCCATACACTAGTTCTTTCGCAGGCATTGGCTTCTTGCTGCCTGCTGTATTATTCAGAGTTACTTCTGAGTGGCCGCTCAGTTCCTGAAGTTTGCAGCTGGAGATTTGTCTCTGTACATGTACTGTGGTAGGGCATGGTGTTTTCCATCCCTGAAATAGCTCTAGGCTTCATTTATGGCTCTGATCATGACAATTTCCAATTTGCTCACTTGGAACCTCCTCAGTGAATAAAATCTCAGTGGCCTGGCTGGGGTATGGCTCTTTCTTCAATACTAAGTCTTAGGCATAAATCACAGAAATGACATTTACATTAAATCATGCTTATTTTTAAATATAACTCTTTTCACTATCAGCTAGGAACTCTTTGATATTAAGGTTTTATCTTGGTCATTTTAATACATCAAACTTACCACCGCAGAGCATGGTGTATTGTTATTGCATAAACTAACTGATGAATAAACATGTAGATTTCAAATAAGAGACAGTGCTACTATGATATAATATTTATCTTTTTTTTCTTTCCCCCCTAAACTTTCTTTCTTTCTTTTGTATTGGAATATAGCCAATTAACAATATTTCAGCAGTTTCAGCTGAACAGCAAGGGAACTCAACAATACATGTAAACTGAAAGTTCACTGGATTGAAAAAATCTCTGTCTTCAAACTGAACTGTGGACAAGAAGATGATGGTTAAGTAAAGTCAAGAGAAATAAAATACTTATATAAAATATATTAGCCTAGAAAGTATGCATGTTACTTGAGGAAAAGAGGGGTGTTACTTGAGGAAAAGAGTGGTTTTACTAATTACGTTTGCTACCTGGTGGGGCTTCCCAGGTGGCTCAGTGGTAAAGAATCCACCTGCACTGCAGGAGGCACAGGAGATGCTGGTTCATTCCCTGGGTCTGGAAGATCCCATGTAGAAGGAAATGGTAACCCACTCCAGTATCCTTGCCTGGAGAATCTCATGGACAGAGGAGCCTGGTGGGCTATAGTCCAATGAGCACTTGAACGAGCAGATCACCAAAAATGATAGCATAACACACATTACTTGGAATTGTGAAGCATGGTATTCATATTTTGAAATAAATTTTAGGTTCGTCAGTCTGAACTTAAATCAATCTTCATTTTTTCCCTCTTAATATTGACTTTCAAATCAAGGGGTATTATCAGAATAATTTCCTTCAAAGATAAAATTAATCTTTATTTTTCAGTGTAAAATATTGCCAGTAGATCAGTTATATCCCTTTAGATTAGCTACTAATTATTTTACAAATAAAATTCAAGTTCTTGCTGTCTGCAAATATACCATACTAATTAAAGTACTCATTGCTTTTGAAAAACCTATGTTATTAATATGCTCATCTCAGTGTACTTGTTTATTTCCCTTCATTATAAATGATTTATGCAATTCATTAGATTGTGATAATTATCATTTAAGACTCATAAACTTCTTGTTTATTCAAACTTTGCTGGTGTTGATGAAGTGTATACTGACTCACAAGACAGGTTTGATAAGTTGTATATATGGGATAATGAACCATTCAAATTATCTTTAAAAGATAACTAGATGTAATGTATTTTATTTCTGGTAAAACCATAACTGGAGATTATTTATGGAACAATTATGTTGTACTGGGTATACTGGGGAACTACAGGAAAAGAAAATACTTAGGTCAATTTTGGTTTATTACCCACAGATTAAACACAAAGCTGGAATTTGTAGTCAGGGCTTCCCAAACACAAAATGGAAGTTAACTGAAATTACATCTGAATGCTGCAGCTTTCCAAGCACTTCAGTTATCATAGTGAAAGCTGATTTAATCCATCAGCTGAAACAACCAGGACTTCCCTTGTGGCTCAGCTGGTAAAGAATCCATCCTCAATGTGGGAGCCCTGGGTTTGATCCCTGGATTGGGAAGATCCCCTGGAGAAGGGAAAGGCTACCCACGCCAGTATTCCCGCCTGGAGAATTCCGTGGACTGTATAGCCCATGGGGTCGTGAAGAGTTAGACCTAGACTGAGAGACTTCCACTTTCACGGAAACAACCAGGAAATTACGGTACACAGATTTTTAAAATATATCCTAAAAGGATAAATTCCTATCCTCCTAATTCAACATTTGAACTTTTTTTTTTTTCTTTTGTGTTCAGATTTTCCCCTTGTTTTTTTTTTTTTTTTTCCAAGGTCACCAAGATGCTTAAAGAATAGACTCCAGCCTTGGTCTCTCCAGCAAAAATGAACAACTAAGCAGCTGTCAGGGGAGGAAAACTCCTCCGAGGCAATTCAGGAGGCCACTGGAGAAACTTCAGCCACACAGTGGAACAAAAAGCCCTGGGAATAACCGCACAAAAAAGAAGGCAGAGCAGCTTCCTTTGCCAGTGTGGTCCTATCGCTCGGGGAGCACCGCTCAGCGCAGAGAACTGAACTAGCAGGGGTTCCAGTCTCCCGCCCCAAGCAGGGACAGCAAGTGAGCAAGCACCTTTTCCTGCTTTCCAGGCGGCACACCTGAAGGGCTGCAAAGCTGAGACACACAGAACCAGGGAGGAGAGCGGCACGACCCGCATCGATCACGCAGCGGATTGAATTCGGTTCTCAGAGAGAACCCAGACGCCTTCCCCGCTGAAGAAAACACGAGCAAGCACAGGTGCCCGCGGACCTCTGGCACATTTCACGGTTTTCTCCCCCCACGTATAAGCTCCAGCAGGTGCCAGTCACTGAGTCCCTGGCCCCTGCCTGCCTGGTCCCTCGGCTCACCTTCTATCCCAACCCCACGCCTCCCACCCCGCTCCCAGCAGCCATCTCAGTCTGCGTGTCTGCAGCAGCTCAAGTGCAAAGTGCCAGGTAGACAAAGCCAGTGATGCGTGCTGCCGCCATCAAACGGGACATGAGGATTTCCGCCCAAGAATTTCACACCATAGAAGCATTCGCATCAAAATACACCTCCAAGTAGTGTTTGGCAGGAGTGATCCTAGAAACCACCATTTATAGCAATAATGAAACTAAGCAACAGTTTAACTGAAAAAGCCACAAAAATATAGCCCAGCAAACTCGATCTATCCTAATTTAGTTTCTCTACATTTCTTCCCAAAGTTGATAGGGAATGTCAGCCAAAATGAAGTATGATAGGGAAATAGTTGGAATGTATAAAAGGAAGTAATCTTAACTCATTGTAGTTAAATTCATTTTTTGTTTTAATTTGCAAATGTATTGAACTATGTAGAGATATTATTTGGGTTTCCTCCCAGTTTTAGATGGCTCCGTGGAAGTAAAGGCTTCCCCAGTGGCTCAATGGGTAAAGAATCCGCCTGCAAACTGGAGACACAAGAGACCCAGGTTCAATCCCTGGGTCGGGAAGAGCCCCTAGAAAAGGAAATGACAACCCACTCCAGTATTCTTGCCTGGGAAATCCCAGGGACAGAAGAGCCTGGTGGGTTACAGTCTAAAGGGTCACAAAGAGTTGGATGTGACTAAGTGCACACGCACACACACATAAGTTAGGATTCCTAAAATTTGTTTCATTAGCTCTTGATTATATTCGCCTCCAATTTGCATTAAAACTTGTGCAGAACAGAAAAAGATTAACAGAATAAATCTGCCCTAGCTAAGAAAAAAAAAAAAAAATCCTATCAACTGCTAACATCTTTTGTTCCTTTTTTGCTCAAAACTGCATGTGGATTACATACAGTACATCCATAAGAAATTCTTGTAAAAAAGCTTATTTTTTCCATCCTAGTTAAGCACTAACATTTAACTAAATAAGCACTAGCATTTAAGCATACCAAGATTTTCTTCCAGGTACCTGGAATTCCACTAAGAACAAGGGCCAACTGAATTGATCTACCAAAAACTCACCCTTCTTCTTCTTCTTTTTTTTTTTTTTTTGCCCTTGAAAGCATTGTATCTTATATGGGTGAAATCAAAATGCTTAGATAAAAATATGTGTCAGTAAATATACAAAGATACAGTTTATCTATGTTAATAATTGTGTCTAATTCTACTAAATTAAAAATGTTATCATTCTAGATACAATAGTATATAGAAAGACTATGCAGTGAAAAAAAAGACATGGTTTAGATATATATCTTTGCAATGCATGCCAAATTATTTTCAATTAAATAATAGCATATGATGAGAAAACAGAATTTTTATTTGATGAAAATAATGTTTTAATATGTGGAGACTGTGTGTCAAGAATAACTGAAATTACAAGCTTATATTCCAACATATGTCTTTTTATTCCCCTATAAAAATGCTGAGAATACTGAGTAAAAATAAGAGCTGAATCCAACTTTGGCACTTAAAGTGGAGCAATTTCTGTCATAAGAATTGTCAGAGCAATCAATTAGAGACAAGAAGTTAAAAAGCCACATTTTAATGAGTATTTTTAAAGGTCTGAGCTTTTCCATGGAAAGAAATCAATGCTGATTTTATATCTTTCTTACTCTTCTAAAGTTTCAATACTCAGTTAAAAATAGAAAACAGATTTTTTAGAACACCCATGAATTCCAAATTTTCATTCAATCAATGCTGATTAGATTTAACTTAACTACAATTTGTATCGATTTTACCAGACCATCTTTTTTCTTATATTTTGTTTCTGGACAGATCTCTACAATAGGAATTGTTTTAATCTCATTTTCTGACAGACCAGATACTATGGTGCAATATAATTTTTCAAATACTGATATTTTTAACTTCTACAGTTAGGGCAAATTTACATTTTGAAATAAATGATATTGTAATTCTCAAGCTCAGATTTTCAGTTGGGAATTTCCTTATTTGACTCCCATCTAGTGAAATGATATTTATCATCCATCTGAATCACCGTATTTTCATCTCTGACTGAATAATAAGACTAAAATCTAACATTCTATAAATTTCAGGAGATATATATATATATATATATATATATATATATATATGATCTATACACATACATATATATGGATCTGTACACACATATGTATGTATATATGCCTTTGTCATGCTAATGGACTCTGATAAAACTTTGGCCTTAGAATCATAGATGAGTCAGAAGATATCATCAGTCAGAACATGTTTGCAGTAGTCTAGGGTCCAGGTGAAAAATATGCTTCAGTACTATTCTATAACATCTATGCCAGAATGTCACAGAAATCTGAAGAGGTGAAGTTACCTGGCACTTATAATGCTGTAAATCTTGCTAAGAGTATCTACCTTTATTCTACTCTTTCCATCTGTTTTCTAGGCAGTTGCTTCAGATTGATGATTTGCCATTGTATAGCTTCAAATATCTTGATTCAGGTGACTTTTTCAATAGTTCTGGATATTAACTATACATCACACTTGATAAATATCAGTGGACAGTCCTAAAATGAAAAGCAAATAAACTAACACACACACACACACACACACACACACACATACACCCATAGTATTGGAAATAAGCTGTGTACAGAAATAGCAATAATTGAGTTGAGTCCTTAGATAACTGTTTCAGATAAAATTAGAGACAAACATGAGACAGCTAAATGATAACATGAAGGTCAACATCTTTAAACATGATCGACATTTGATTTATTCACATCCTATTTCACAAAAGTAAATGTAATTCATTTTCTAATACTCTGATACCAAGTAAAATAAGGTACTCTGGTTATGAATAAAGTATATATAATATCAACAGCAAGTAGTTTAGCAGCTTTCACTAATCTTTTAAGTTATTTATGGTAGAACCTATAATATACATGCCCAGAGGCAACTCAGCAATAAGTTAGCCACAAGGGGGCTTGTAAGATGATTATAAGGACATCATGGAAGTTCAAAGAACTATTCCAAGGTAGAAGGCTCAAAATTTCTTACAAATTTTATTAAAATATTTTAAAAAGTAATATTATATAAAATAGGTAAGTGTGCTTTTATTTTCACATGCTTCTGTATGTTAGTAAAACATTGCCATGACTGTTGTTCTGAATTTTGTAAACTAGATTATTCTCAGTAAAGAAGATAAGATATTTTCCCAAAAAGAATTATGCATAACCACACACAAACACACACCCACAGATGTGTCAAAATATGTTGCTGTTTTTTACATGCTTAATACAATGCTCAATATAATTTCCTTTTCAACAGAAACATTAAGCATAATTTCAAATGTTCACCTTAGTATTTTAGTAGTTCTTCTATCTCAGTGGTCATCAGTACTTATACACGCTGAAACAGCTGAGCAAAGCAATAAAATTATCTTAGTTTCAAGAGAAAGGTTCAAAATCCCTATGATTCTCCATCAAAGTGAAGAGAAAAATATGAGCCTATGTTTTAACTATCCACATTTCTCCTTGCCAAACTCCTGGGAATCACTGATTTTTTTTTTTTTTTTTTTTACTGTTTTACCTTTTCCAGAATGTCATCCAATTGGAATTGTATTATATAATCTTTCAAAATTCAATCTTTCACTTAGAAATATGCGATTTCATGCATCTGTTTTATAGCTTGATAGCAAGTTTGTTGCTGAATAGTATCCCATTGTATGGATATACCAAAGTTTGTTTACCCATTCACCTATTTAAGAATATCTTAGTTGCTTCAACTTTTTGGCATGTAGGATATTTTTTGTGTGATTTTGTAGATATAAAATTTTAAAACTTGTTAGTTAAATATGTGAGCATACAATTACTGGGTCATATGGCAAGACTATCTTTAGTTTGGTAAGAAACAGGCATAGTCTTCTTTTAAAACATTAGGAAAAAAAATCATCTTTAAGACTTGTCATTCTATCCTAGAAATGCAAGCATTTTCTGATACGTGCAAGTCAATAAATGTGATACATTGCATTAACAAATTGAAGAATAAAAACCATATAGTCATCTCAATAGAAGGAAGAAAAAGTTCTGAGATTCAACCATGAAGAATCTATCTATATATATATATCTATAATATCTATATATATAATACCAAGAAAACTATGGAGAAGGCAGAGCAATCTTATGTGTCAAAAATATCTATACCACATGGAAAATTCCAGCTGTCAGTGAACATTTCAGGTGGATAGAGACACTGAAGTAAGTGTTAGTCTAGGAAAATGATTGAACTATGTAACCAGATGGACAAACTGATAACATGAGTGACATGTGCAGAAGAGATGCAGGCAAGCTCTCAGTGTCTGATTTCCAGCCATTGGCTCCATCACATCTTAGGCTAACTGTAGAGAATCAGGGGCAAATCCTGATGGAACGTTTTGAAAATTTTACTTCTTACACAGTAAAACAATGTTCCTCAAAATACAAATATGCAACACCAAAAATCCCTAAGGTATTAATATATACTTGATATATTCAGATTCTTGAGCATCTAAATATTCCATACATTCTGCTTGTGACACCAAAGTTCCTGATTTTTACAACCAGGCATCCTAGGTGATACATAGTGAAACTTATATACTTGCAAAGTTTGAGAGCTGCAGAGACATGAAAAATAATTGACTAAACTGACTCTCTGAAATGCAATCGAACAGAAGTTGGTGAGGGAACACAAGGAAATGTGACTATTTTATCCAAAACTGTGCTATCGCCAAGGAAGGAGAAATTAGGAAGAACCAGCCTGCCTTGCTCTCCTCTATGAGAGAAGTTTTCAAAAGCTTAAGTGAAATGTCAGATTCATGTCACAGCAGAAGCCTGGATAAGAAATCTATTGAGACGGTTGTGTTTCTCTTGCCTTTCAATCCAGTGTGCAGTTATTTAACTTGCCCATAATGAGCCGGGCACAGCATCTAAAGATGCCAGTGAGGTTGTTTGTGTAGGAGCTGTCAGAGTTCTGATTTCTGAAAGGAGGCACACAAGACAGAGAAGAGGAGGTGGGGCTCTCTTTTCAAGGCAAATAGAAGGTGTTGGCACAGAATTGTAGGGTGTAAAGAAGGCCGTGCCCTGAAATGAGCAGAGGCCAAAATGCTAACACAAATTTATTCATTTACTTATCTATCTCATTAGTTTTTCATTTTACAAAGATCAGAAGAGGAAGGTTTTGCTATTAGGGTTTATTGTGAAATGATAAGGACTGGTTTTTTGAACTGCTACTGTATTTCTATCTTCTAAATTATTTTCACAGACACAAATGGTATAAAAGAACAGAGATAAAAACCAAAAGAGGACTGTTTCTCCCCGAACAGAAACTGGAACTTGGCACTGTCATTCACTAGTTCTTTGACTTCAGGAAAGTTCTTACTTTTTTGAGCTTCATTATTCTATCCTTCTTATCTTAAACATGGAAAGAAAAAATATCTGCTGATGTATTGTGGATAATAAAGAAATAATAATATAAAACTCTTATGCAGATACATAAAACATTTTTTTTCAACAAAGTCAAGCTTTAGGTTCAAATTTCCTCTTCTTCTAACAAAGGCATTTGCAAATAAAATTGGAAATTGCTGAATCAGGCAGGTCATTATTTGAAATGTAGAAAACTGGAGAAGCATCAAGACAAAGGCATTGTGATTTTTAAACAGGGACATTGTCAGATTTAGAAAAACAGATTCATGTGTTTAACAGTGATGTCTGGCAGGCTTTTTACACATTTTATTCAAAGAGCAGGATGTTTGCATGCATAGGAGACCTAAGAAACACTGTCCAGACAGAGTTCACTGTGAGCAAGTCACATCAGATTAACTTAATTTCTTTCTTTGATAAGATGCATTGATCAGGGAACCTTGTTAGCAGGAGTACATGAATTATTGCAAAACATCTGTTTCTTTGTGTTTAAAAAGTAAATGCCTATAGCTATGATTGCTGGATTAGGAACTGATTGAATATTGATATTTATATATATTTTTATGTTAAAAGATAAATGGAGGCATGTGAAAAATTTAAGCAATGTATTTGAGCAAAAACCCATTCACACTGGGCCACATCCAACCTGGCAGATAGGAAGGAGCTCAGAGGGATGTACAGATGAGATTTCTACAGGCAGAGGGAAGTGGGAGCAAGTAAGCTACACTTTGCAAGAAGAGTAGGTTGGTTTTTGCAAAGTCACTTTCCTTCAGGGGGTGGCAAAGGTGTCCCAGGCAGGTCACTTTACTAGTGCTCATTAACTGTCTCCTGATTGGTTGGCTTAACATTCTGTTTCCTGGAGAACCAAAGTGTAATTAAGTCTGTCTTGGTTTGGCTATGTGTGGCTTAAGCATATGTGTCTCCATTTAGGGCCCATTGTATTGTTTTTAACACTATCTATGAATTGCAGATGACACCACCCTTATGGCAGGAAGTGAAGAGGAAATAAAAAGCCTCTTGATCAAAGTGAAAGAGGAGAGTGAAAAAGTTGGCTTAAAGCTCAACATTCAGAAAACGAAGATCATGGCATCCAGTCCCATCACTCCATGGGAAATAGATGGAGAAACAGTGAAAACAGTGTCAGACTTTATTTTGGGGGCGCCAAAATCACTGCAGATGGTGATTGCAGCCATGAAGTTAAAAGATGCTTACTCCTTGGAAGAAAAGTTATGACCAACCTAGATAGCATATTCAAAAGCAGAGACATTACTTTGCCGACTAAGGTCTGTCTAGTCAAGGCTATGGTTTTCCTGTGGTCATGTATGGATGTGAGAGTTGGACTGTGAAGAAGGCTGTGCACTGAAGAATTGATGCTTTTGAACGGTGGTGTTGGAGAAGACTCTTGAGAGTCCCTTGGACTGCAAGGAGATCCAACCAGTCCATTCTGAAGGAGATCAACCCTGGGATTTCCTTGGAGGGAATGATGCTGAAGCTGAAACTCCAGTACTTTGGCCACCTCATGCGAAGATTTGACTCATTGGAAAAGACTCTGATGCTGGGAGGGATTGGGGGCAGGAGAAGAAGGGGACGACTGAGGATGAGATGGCTGGATGGCATCACTGACTCGATGGACGTGAGTCTGAGTGAACTCCGAGAGTTGGTGATGGACAGGGAGGCCTGGCGTGCTGCAATTCATGGGGTTGCAAAGAGTCGGACATGACTGAGCGACTGAACTGAACTGATGAATTTTCCTCAGAAACTCAGTGATTAGCCCTTACAGCTTGGGTACTGTGAAGGATTAAGTTGATGAGTATCACTGGCGTGGGTGGTTTTCCTTTGCTGCTGTGGCCATGCTTCCTAATAGCATCTACCTGCCCAGTCCCTTCAGTCATGTCTGACTCTTTTCAACCCTATGAAATGTACCCCCCAGGTTCCTCTGTCCATGGGATTCTCCAGGCAAGAATACTGGAATGGACTGCCATTTCCTCCTCCAGGGGACCTTCCCACTGAGGGATCGAACTGAGTCTCTTATCTCTGCTGCTGTGGCAGGTGGGATCTTTACCACTAGCATCACTTGGGAAGCCCTATTAGTCCATTCCCTTTAGTGGAAGGACTAATGGGGTGTTTTTTAGGAAGGAGCCCTGGGTGTGGGTGTAACCCAAAGGGGCCCAGGCTGTCTTAATCCCCACAAATGCCAAAAACAAGACAAACAAACAAAGCCTCCTAATCTCCAGGGAGATTTATTATTACGTTTATTCCCAGACTTATATGCAGAGTACATCATGAGAAACGCTGGACTGGAAGAAACACAAGCTGGAATCAAGATTGCCGGGAGAAATATCAATAACCTCAGATATGCAGATGACACCACCCGCATGGCAGAAAGTGAAGAGGAACTAAAAAGCCTCTTGATGAAAGTAAAAGTGGAGAGTGAAAAAATTGGCTTAAAGCTCAACATTCAGAAAACGAAGATCATGACATCCGGTCCCATCACTCCATGGGAAATAGATGGGAAACAGTGTCAGACTTTATTTTTCTGGGCTCCAAAATCACTGCAGATGGTGACTGCAGCCATGAAATTAAAAGACACTTACTCCTTGGAAGAAAAGTTATGACCAACCTAGATAGCATATTCAAAAGCAGAGACATTACTTTGCCGACTAAGGTCCATCTAGTCAAGGATATGGTTTTTCATGTGATCATGTGTGGATGTGAGAGTAGGACTGTGAAGAAGGCTGAGTGCCAAAGAATTGATGCTTTTGAACTGTGGTGTTGGAGAAGACTCTTGAGAGTCCCTTGGACTGCAAGGAGATCCAACCAGTCCATTCTGAAGGAGACCAACCCTGGGATTTCTTTGGAGGGAATGATGCTGAAGCTGAAACTCCAGTACTTTGGCCACCTCATGCAAAGAGTTGACTCATTGGAAAAGACTCTGATGGTGGGAGGGATTGGGGGCAGGAGGAGAAGGGGACAACAGAGGATGAGATGGCTGGATGGCATCACTGACTCGATGGACGTGAGTCTGAGTGAACTCCGGGAGTTGGTGATGGACAGGGAGGCCTGGCATGCCGCGATTCATGGGGTCGCAAAGAGTTGGACACACTGAGTGGCTGAACTGAACTCAAAGATTCTTGCCACATTTTTGTTACACATGTATTTTTTTTTCCCCAAGCATCTGATACAAAGTCTAGTTTCCATAAACTTTGCTGTTTTATCCTGGGCTTGACAAACCCACACTAGACAAACCACTTTCTTTGGAGAATAGTTCTCAATTTTTATTCAAAGAGTTAAAGCTTTTCTCTACAGAACCCAGGAATAAAGAGCGGCAGCACCCTTGTGACCAGCTGTTGTGAATTAAGGTTGTCAGTGGGCTTCCCAGGTGGTGCTAGTGGTAAGGAAGCTGCCGGCCAAAGCAGGAGTTGCAAGAGACATGGGTTCGATCCCTGGGTTGGGATGATTCCCTGGAGGAGGAAATAGCAACCTATTCCAGTAATCTTGCCGGAACAATCCCTTGGACTCAGGAACTTGGCAGGCTTCACAAAGAGTCGGACACCACTGAGCGTCTGAGCCAAGTGGCTACCCTGCCCATGAGCCCAGGCCTTGCGGAGAACTAGCGCCTGTGTGACCCGATGTTGGCAATTAAGTTCTTAGTGGCTACCTGGCCATGGGCCCGCTGAGGTGCACACTTGCTTCTTGACCTGGTCGCTTCTCTCCCGCAGTTTGCTCTGAGCTCTTCTGGGAGGAACCAAGCTCTCCTCCACTCTTGGGTGAATGTTCCCCTGGTTTTTATTTATCCCTTCTGGGGTGATTTTCCCCTCAGTCTCTTTTTCACTTTCTTGGAGTCTAGTTTTTCCAACCGTGTTATGGTTTTCTGCTTCCCTTTATAATGTCTTATTGCTCTTTCATCTGGACTCTGGGAGAGACAGAAAGTAAGCAGACACACTGGTGGTTTTCTTTGCTTTGCAATGTTTAAAGGGTGGCTTTGAGGAAAAACCAAGACAAACCAAGAGGCAACTTTTGTTAGTTGTGCTGATACAGTTTTGCAAAGTGCTCATAAATTGTCTTAGATTTTAAGAAATATTTTCTACTGGAACCTTGTGAAATAAAAGTCATCTCAACTTGAGAGATGAGGAAGCTAGAAATACTTTAGTAGCTGACCTCAGTTAAAAAGTAGACGAGGCAGGAGTTGGCTCAAGTTTCATGACTCCAAAGGTAAAAATATGTAATAAATTGTATTTAAAGCATTACAGTATATTGGATGAACTGAAAATATATTTTTAAAGTGCTCTAAAAATCTAAGCTGCTATAATTAGACTAGGCATTTGTTTTTACATCCAGAATTTTGTTTGTATTTTTACGTATTTGTGTTAAAAATTCAGGAATAGCAGACATAAAACAACTGAATCATTGAGGTAGTAATTAGTAAAAAAAAAAAAAAAAAAAAAAGTGGTGTGCATTTGAACAAAGCTGTTGACCTGGGCACCCTCAGAGCAAACGTGAGCTTATTCTCAGAGGTATGTTGTAAAGCAGTTTATGCCATAAGAAGGCAGCGGCTGTGTGTTCACCAGAGTGGTTGGTTATAACGTTAGCTTTTTCTTGATGATAAGCAATTGGTTAGCTTCTATCAACTTGGGGGAACAACTTAAGTTTTGGTTATGATTTTCAGAGACATTAACAATAAATGATTCAGGTTGTCTCACTTATCTTGCAAAATTAGCTAAATTCAGTTTTGCTTGTGTGAATAAAGTGATTTTGTCTGTACAAGAAGTTTCCAAGTCTCGTCTCTATTTGTGTTTGATTTTAACAATTGTAATTATTATAGTGGTTTCTCATTTAAAAAATTGTTTTCATTTTCACCAAAAAAATCAATATTAAAAATATTGCTGTTACACACATCTTTATGCACTGGCTTTCAACATTTCCTGAGGACAAATTCACCAAAGTGGAAATTTCAATTCAAAAATTAAGAGGTCTAAATGCTTAATTTATTGGAGTATAGTTGGTTTATAATGTTGTATAAGTTTCAGTTATATAGAAAAGTGATTCAGTTATGCATATACATATATCTTTTTCCCAATCTTTTCTCAGATTTTTAAAGAATATGGGACAGCATTACCTGTGCTATACAGATGGTTGTTGGTGGTTCAATTTTAAGTAGTAAGTGTTCATCTGAAGTATTTCATATTATACATCAAAAAGTCCATTTTCAGATGTTTTGTTCCAATGAACCTCAGTCTCACACAGCAAAAATCCTGTTTATTTGTAGCGTTCTGGTCATCATGTACCTTTACAAACAATGCTTCATGAGCTGGCTTTCACTATTAGTCCATCTTAAAGTACAGAGTACAGGAGAGATGAGTCTTAACAGCTACTAACCATTAAAAGATTTAAAAAAAAAACCCAAAAAACCTTTATTTGCAATTGCAAGCCTTACATGAGGAAAGGTGCATTAAAAACTAACAGAAACATGATATTGGCCTTCCAATAAAGATAGAATATAATTCAGCTACTCTAAGTCCTTTATTTGTTAAATTGTACCCAGAACATCAAGGCCAGTGTGTGGTTTGTAATAGTTACTCATAATGTGAAGAGAAAATCAAATATTTTTGGTTCCCAATAACATGGCTTTTAAAATACAAGTTTTTCCCCCTAGGTGAATGAAATGGAAGTGAAAGGGTTTAAAACTTTGCAGAAAGATTTAAAACTTCGGCCTGTTAAGAACCATTTAAAAAAATAAATAACTGGAAGAAAATAAGAGAACATGATACTCTTAAATAAGATACACTGTTTAATCCCAAGTGATAGAACTCAAAAGCAAGATTGAAGTTTAAGTGACTTGAGGTCAATATGAGGAAGAACTTTCTAACAAATCAGATTAAATATAAAATGTGAAGTGAGAGCTAATGAATTTTTGGCTCCTTTACTGGAAATTCTGTGGCGCTGATGATGAGGGGTTGAATTTGGTGAACTTAATTTTTACAACTGCTGCTCTGCCACAATTACTGGGGCAGGTTCTTGGACTCTTTAATCAACAGAATTGGTAAGAGGACAGAGGAGAAATTCAGATGAGGCATTATTGAGACTCATCTGTGGCATGAGGGGCGAGAATCAGTAACAGGTGTCCTTACTGCTTTGTGAGCAGGTGGGCCGGCTCCTTAAATGGAGTGAGAGTGGGGTGGACTGGTGAGTTGGGCTGGAGCGGGGCTCGGTGGCCTGCCCACCCCCTGCTGGTGCTGGTGCTGGGTGCGGGATCATGCATGGGACCCTGCTGCTGCTGCTGGCGTCTCAGAAGCAGTGGTTGGCTTTTGGCCTTTCTGTATCTTGTTCCTAATTTACCCCAACTGCACATGCCTGCCAACATTTCTCATCCCTAGTTTCTTTGCATCTGTTGCTTGTGGAGACGTTTGTCCAGGTGCAAACTCGACAGTAGGGGTCCCAGGTCCCAGTCTGTCTCAATATCTCATAAAAACATGTTCATCATAACTCAAGTTTGCCCAGATAAGAATCTGTGTCTGCATGCAGCACAGGTGAGATCTGGGTGAATAGAAGTGATAAATACAATGTTTTGCAAAACTGCATTTCAATGATGTATTTCAGTAATTTATCAATTGGATTTGTGTCTGAGTCTAAAATGGAATGACTTAACTTTGCATTATTTAAAAAAGTAATCTAAGAAATGGTCATCTGTTTTGGATTTTCTATAACCAGAAAAAAAGGATAAATGGTATTTGGGAAGAGGTTTACTGTATCTCTTATTAATTTGTCCTGAAGAGAGACACTTCCACATAATTGGTTAATTGTCTTAATAAATGTAATTTGATTAAAGTTAAATACACGTTAGTTTTGTGAGTAGAGAAGGAAATGGCAACCCACTCCAGTATTCTTACCTGGAGAATCCCCACGGACTAAAAAGCCTGGAGGGCTAGTGTCCATGAGGTCACAAAGAGTCGGACATGACTGAGCAACTAAGCACTTTTTTGAGACATACTAATAACCAACTTTTTATTCAGCCAATATTTCAAGAAAGTGATCTTAAATCTATATTGTCTCCATAAAAATTCATAATTTGCTTTTTTATAATGTATCAAGCCTATTTTGTGGTTAATGAAAAAGTAGCAGTTACTAGATCACTCATTTGTTTTGGGATAGTAGATTATTTGATTTGCTAGTCACATTAGAAACCCAGTAAAATGCGTATGGTTTCAAATCCTAGGTAGGTAAGGAAATGTGTGATTGATGTTTCTCTAGTAGGCAGGCCAGAGGCAAGGGGAACTCCATATTATTAATATCTGTACTAAAGTTTACTGTGCTCTGAATAACTGACTTTGAAAAATGGCTCTCTGGGGCTTGGAGTGTGTCCTGTGCTGGACAGATGTGGCTGAGAAGGCACCAGTGGGAAGTTCATGGTACTCACAGGAAGAGAGCAGACTCCATCCTACTGGACTGGAAATAACATAAATCAAAGTGATGGATATGTTATATTACGGATCCCTTTACAGTAAATAAATGCTTCCATCTCCCCATCACCCTTTAGATGTATAAACCAAAAAGTCCTAAAAAAGTGACCAACTACCTATTACGTTGAAATCTCAAACTGTAGCCTGCCCACTTCCTCTGTCCATGGCATTTCCCATGCAAGAATACTGGAGTGGGTTGCCATTTCCTTCTCCAGCAAGCGCCTCTAATGAGGCTAAATTAAGGCATAGACAGGAACAGATTTTTTATGACAGTAGCGATGGTTTCCTCAACTCCTTGAATGAGTGTCTGTTCTCATCACATGACTTACAGTTGCCAAAAATGGGTTGGTGACTTTTTATGGTTGTCAGCTCTCTCCTTAGTACAATCATAATGTTTGTCTCTCTATGAGCCAGTTTTTCAAAGATTTTGCCCTCTTGACAGGTGGTTTTTTATTTGTTGCAAGTTATTGAAGGCCTCCAAATCCTCAATTTTGAACCAGTTGGAGTAAAGTGAAAGCCCTCCTCCAGAAGAGGAGACAAAGTGAATGATACAGTCTACACCCCCAACTGTGGCCTCATCAAGGAGTGAGATTTTAAAGGGAACAGAGTCGTTATAAAGTGGAGGTAGCCCCCAGGCAGTTTTCAAATGGGGGCTCTAAAGAAAAAAAAAGCAACATAACAAGGCCATCTTCATCAAGTCCCAAAGGCTTCATTTCCTAGTTGTGTAGCCTAAATATGTTCTCTGGGTTCATATCAGTATTTCTTGTAAGTGGAATGTAAATCTGTACGTCTGAGGTGGGGATGCCTTGAAGTATTAGTTACTGGCCAAAGAATAGACTGATGGCTAATAAGTCTCTTCCTTTTAGAAACTTGTCGCATCAGGGCAACTCTTTGGAGTTTCAAGATGCATAGTTGATTCTGTGATCTTCTGTGTTTTCAAAGCATCTTGGAATGACCTTGGGACTCCGTTTGGACTAGCTGAGTAGAATTTTCTTGCTCCACCTGTTTCTGCCCTTCATAATATCCTTCTGTAGCTTTCTATCTCATACCAAATGACATCCAAATGTTTGACTTAACCTAGTGTTTCTCAGAATTTAGCCTCATTAGAGGCGCTTGCTGGAGAAGGAAATGGCAACCCACTCCAGTATTCTTGCATGGGAAATGCCATGGACAGAGGAGGCGGGCAGGCTACAGTCCATCGGGTCACAAGAGGTAGAGCATGACTGAGTGACTTATGCTATGCTAGAGTCACTTGGAGGTGTTATAAAATAGTTGATCCTTAAACATGGGTTTGAACTGCCTGGATCCACTCATATCAATAATGAATGCTGCATGGTAATACAAGATCCCTGGTTGGGTGACTCATGGGATATGGACCTGTGGATGTTGAGGATCATAGGATACAGAGGAATTCTGTGATGGAGAGTATATTATACACAACATCCCTTATCCCTGAGCTATTCAAAGGTCAGCAGAGTAGATGCTGAAATTGAGGATGGACCCTGAGACTCTGTGTCTGAAATCCCCAGATGGTGCCAATGCTGCCACAGGACCACCCTTGGGGAGCCAGCCGCATAGACTGTCCTCCTGGCCTAACCCAGGCAGCCTCATCTTGGACCATTTCCCCACGCTCAGGCAGGTGTGTCAAACTGCTTGCACGTCCCACATGTTACAAGTGCTCTCTTGTGCTCCTCTGTTCCACCTTCTTCCTTTTAGGGTCTTTTGGCTGAAATCTTCTCTGAAGCCTGACACCCAATGCCCACCAAGATCTCCTTCAGGTCCCCTTGGCTGTTCCAGACATTTAACAAAGTTCGTTAGTCGACAGTTTTATTGAGGCTCTACTCTTACTTTGTTCATTTTTGTTTCCTTCATTTCTGCCCCTGAATTTTGGGTTTTCTGGGAAGAACTGTAATCACGTGTCAGATTCCTAAGTTTTACCTTAGTTTTCTCTGGTCCAAATTCAGTGGTTCTTAGCAAGTATTTCAGAACCAAGTGAAATACTTCTTTCAGCATCATTCTGTCTGTAACTAGGGGGCAAATCCCTTTGTCTCTCAGAGCCTGAGTTCTCACATCTGTAGGGGATGATACTAATGATCCCACTCCTTGTGATTTCATGAGTGTTAAGTGAGTAAAGACAAAAAGAATTGAGATGGAAACCTGGCAATTATGTCAGCAATTCACAAATGGGTACCATTATCACTAGAATGTACTGTCTACAAGAACAGTGACTTACACCTAAATAAATTTGATCTAAGGACAGCCTCAGTAACTTGGAGTGAATTATGACAATATTTGTAGGTGGAAGATTATGTCAGCAAGAACTACCTCAACATGGTAGTGTTTTTCTTATTGAATATACAGTGCTTACACTTTAAAAAACAGGTGTTATTTTTAGAGCAGTCTTACGTTCATATAAAAATTGAGCAGAATCCTCATGTGTCCCTTCATAGGGGCATAGTTTCCCCTGTTAACATCTTGCATTGTAGTATATTATAATTGAAGCAATGTTAACACATGATTATCTAAAGCTTGTAGTTTACATTGGGTTTACTCTTTGTACAGTCTTATGGGTTTTGATAGATTCATGGCACCTATCCAGTGTTACTATTGCTGGAGGCCAGGGATCTGGTTCAGCTGGTAAAGAATCTACCAGTAATATGGGAGACCTTGGTTCAATCCCTGGGTTGGGCAGATCCCCTGGAGAAGGGAAAGGCTACCCACTCCAGTATTTGGCCTGGAGAATTCCATGGACTGTATAGTCCATGGGGTCACAAAGAGTCAGACATGACTGAGCAACTTTCATAGGGATCACAGGAAACCCAGTGTTACAGTTTCACACGGAACAGTTTCACCTCCTTCAAATGACCCGTTCCACCTCATCACCTCTCAGAAAACCAATGCAGCCTACTCTCTCTACTCTAGAAAGGTACTTTCTCCTGCCGAAGTTTGCCTTTTCCAGAATTTCATAGTTAGAATCATACAGTATGTAGACTTTACGACTAGCTTCTTTCACTCTGCCATGTACACTGAAGGTTCTCCATCTCTTCATGGTTGATAAAACTTGTTACTTTCTATCACTGAATACTATTCTATTATCTGGATGTACCATAGTTTGTTTATTGATCTATTGAAGAACATCTTGGTTGATACCAATTTGACAGTTATGAGTGAAGCGGCTATCAACATTCATGTACAGGTTTTGGTATGATCAAAACTTAACTCACTTGGTAAACACTTGGGGTCATGATTGCTGGATTGGATGACAAGCCTTCATTTGGCTTTATAAGAATCTGATGAACTGTCTTCCAACATGGGTGCACCATTTTATTCCCCCCAGGAATGGATGAGAGTTCCTGTTTCTCCAATTCCCCAGAATTCAGTGCTGTTTGTGTTTTGGATTTTAGTGGTAATAGCAGATCCTTGTGTTTACATTTAAAGAAGCTCCTTCCCATAAAACTCCCTCTTGATCCTTGGTTGGTTTTGTGCTTGTGTAGTGGGAGATGGTTTGTCCAGGGCTTACACTTTCCTTTGTTCCCAGCCTGAAGCTAAACTTGAGAGAAACTTGCCAATCGAATTGCATAAAGTGAGCTGTGTAGCATAACTGATGTGAGCTGCATGGAGAACTCCCTAATTCATCTTGGGAATGAGGGGACGCAGACATGGAGCTGATCTTTGACCTCATCTCCCTTAGATGGTACAGGGTTTCATAACATCAGTCCTCCTAACACAGCAGAGGAGGAGAGTGAGGGCTGGGGACCAGGAGCTGGGGTAACGTGCCTGATGTTCCACTAGTTAATCCGGTGACCTTCAAGCACATCACATAACCTGTAGATCCACAGAGACGTGTACTATGGAATTTGTAAGGTCCTCCTAAGCTCCAAAACTCAGATTCTAAAGTCAGCCTCAGCACAAGTCATCAGTGCAGAACAAAGGGAAGAGGCCTTCAGCCCTCACTCGGAGGCGGACATGAGTTCATCAAGCAGAAAACTCTCTTGAGCGAGTTGTCAGTCTTTGAAGCGGCTGAGACTTGTGACAGGGAGGCCTAAGGTAAATTTCTTTGGGGGAGATGCTGGAAGCTTCACAAAGGGGATCTTGCCTGTTGTCGACCTGAGTGTGGGAATCACAGGGAGTCGGCGTCCCCGGCAGGACTGGGGTTTGGTTGCTGGTTTGCAGCAGCCAGGGCAGAAGGGAATTTGGAAACGGAGTGGAACACGCCCGTTTTGAGCGCTCTGATGTACAGCGACGCTCTGTCATGCTGAGAGCTTTATTATTTGTTCACTTATACATGATATTAGAGGGATTGTGTGACAAGCAAATTAAAAACTGAGTGCGGTGCAGAGGGACACTGGAGAGAGCCGGGAGTGACAGAGAAAAGCCATTGCCACAGCACGTGGTTCTGCGGTGCAGCGCCCGGGGCTCACAGCGCTTTTTAGGGGCAATGAAATCGCTTCTCTCCCTTTGAGACTGAACAGCAGGCGAGATATTGCTGGGAACTAAAGGGACATTTAACTTTAAGAAAATGAAAGGCACGCCTCACACTTTTTTGTCCTGCTTGTATCTTTGTCTCTAGTTAACATTTTGCACCGACCTTATTGGACTTTTGGAAAAGTCATTGGGGTGCAAAGGAAGCCAAAGGGCTGTAGTGAGCCCAGCTGATCGCTGCCAACCCCTGGGTCAGGGAGGAGTCCTGAACCATCACTGCTGTATTTTTTTTTTTTAATTGGAGGCTAATTACTTTACAATATTGTAGTTGTTTTTGCCATACGTTGACATGAATCAGCCATGGGTGTACATGTGTCCCCCATCCTGAACCCCTCTCCCACCTCCCTCCCCATCCCATCCCTCTGGGTCCTCCCAGTGCATCATCCCTGAGTGCCCTGTCTCATGCATTGAACTTAAACTGGTTATTTGTTTCACATAAGATAAAATGCATGTTTCAGTGCTATTCTCTCAAATCATCCCACCCTCTCCCTCTCCCACAGAGTCCAAAAGACCGTTCTATACATCTATGTCTCTTTTGCTGTCTCGCATACAGGGTCATCATTACCATCTTTCTAAATTCCTTATATATGTGTTAGTATACTGATTGGTGTTTTTCTTTCTTTTTTAATTTTAAAATCTTTAATTCCACAAACATGAACCCCCTCCCACCTCCTCCCCATAACATCTCTGGGTCATCCCCATGCACCAGCCCCAAGCATGCTGTATCCTGCGTCAGACATAGACTGGCGATACACATCTGTGTCTTTTCCTGTCTTGCATACATGGTCGTCATTGCCATCTTCCTAAATTCCATATATATGTGTTAGTATACTCTGTATAATCGGCTCCAATTTCATCCACCTCATTAGCACTGATTCAAATGTTTTTTTTTTAATGTCTGAGTAATATTCCATTGTGTATATGTACCACAGCTTTCTTATCCATTCATCTGCTGATGGACATCTAGGTTGCTTCCCTGTCCTGGCTATTATAAACAGTGCTGCGATGAACTTTGGGGTACTCGTGTCTTTTTCAATTCTGGTTTCCTTGGTGTGTATGCCCAGTAGTGAGATTCCTGGGTCATATAGCAGTTCCATTTCCGGGGTTTTCAGGAGTCTCCACACTGCTCTCCATAGTGGCTGTACTAGTCTGCATTCCCACCAGCACTGTAAGAGGGTTCCCTTTTCTCCACATCCTCTCCAGCATTTATTGTTTGTAGACTTTTGAATAGCAGCCATTCTGACACGTGAGATGGTACTTCATTGTGGTTTTGATTTGCATTTCTCTGATAATGAGTGATGTTGAGTATCTTTTCATGTGTTTGTTAGCCATCTGTATGGCTTCTTTGGAGAACTGTCTGTTTAGTTCTTTGGCCCATTTTTTGATTGGGTCATTTATTTTTCTGGAATTGAGCAGCTGGTTTTAATAACTGGCCTTTGTGGCCTCAGAGGTCCCGCTCATCCATTGGAGTGTCCTCATCCTTCTGAAGCAGTCCCTTGAGCGTCTCTGAGTCTCTCAGGGTGTCATCATCACCCCACCTGTGCTGAGACCACCCAGGTGAGGTCTCTTCACAGGAGACGGAGCCACATGCCCCGCTGGCATCTCAGCACAGGGGCCTCGTGATGCTGTTCCAGGTGCTTCTCCGAGGAGGGGACCAGATCCCTGAGACATCGGCCCTGAGGGACACCAGGGACCAGAGCCCAGAGACCTCAGCCCCAAGTGACAGAAGGCTTGGACACGACAGACAGGAAGGTCCTGGGGGGCTGCCCAGGCTGGGAGCACTTGCACAAGTGCCCCAGTGCTGAGCGGAGGCTTGACCAGCTGCAGCAGGTGACCTCTGTGGCCTCCCTGGTGGGGGTGCAGCTGTTGCAGCCAAAGAAAAGCACAGAGCAAGGCTGGGGCGGGGGTTGGAGGTAGGTGGGTAGCGACCGGGAAGTGGCTCCAGTCACTTCTGGCCACTCCCAGGAGCCCAGCCCCACCGTCCTTCCTGGTGACAGAGTCTGGTTTCTGCCACTCCATGCGCTCCTCTGGGAAGGACAGAGTAGACACATTGGCAGGAAGGACACTGACTGTGAGGGTGTCTGAACCGAGGTGATGATGGCTCCTGCCGTGCCTGGGATGGGGCGTCCCAGGGAGCTTTCTTCTGGATGGAGAACTACATGGACCTGAGGAAGATGGGCAGGCAGTGTCCTCACTGGGGTCAGGGGATGATATGACCCAGCTCTTCTGTGGTTAAAGTAGAAAATGCAGGGAGGCCCACTCTGGTCTCCACCTCCTGGTTCCTAACCGGCAAGACTGCATTTCTCAGTGAGATTTTGACCCTCCTTCCTGTCCTATCAGGGAGACTGGGGAGGAGGGATGGAGGGAGCTATGTCTCTTCACTTACCCTTGTTGTGGGCATGTCCTCCACACAGATCTTACTGTTTAATTACATATTCCTGATAAAGTGGTGAATTTTTGTGGAGTATAATATTTGTATTATGTTTTCCAAAGGATTTAAAATTATCTGTGTAGCTGGCAAATTCTATTTGAAAATAATTCACGTGGCTGGTATCTACCCATGCTTGGCAGATAGGATCCCCATCATATTGATTTGAAAATGATTAGAAATAAATACAGCTTTAAAAGGTAAAGGATAAACTGTAGTCACAGTTCCCCTAACTGCTCATTGTGTGATTATTCATACCAATTTTTCTTGAAACATACATTCTAATTCCAAAATAATTGGTGACACTTATCTTTCCTCTCTTGGTAGGCCTATTCATAATGACATCTTCTAAGGGAAATAGCTATATCCATGAATGTTGTCATTGTTTATGTATTATAGTTCAATAAATATTTGTCTTAATAAAATATCTCCTCTGTTCTACATTTCTCAGTCCTGTCCTTTACTTGCACTTATGTAAACCTTTAGAAACAGAAGATTTATAAAACTCAAAATTAAGACAAATAAACACAATACATTGTATTTACATTAAGAATTCATAAAATTCATAAAAATTCCAGATTTTAGTATACTTCTCTGGTGCTGAGCGAAAGCATGTTCCTCGGATTAGTTGAACATTATGGATCCTGAAATTCTCAACATTAATAGAAAAATATGAGTTGAGATATAAGAAACAACATTGGAAAAATAGAAATATGATTGTTCTCAGTATTTCAACAAAAGATATGGTATGTTGAGAAAAAATGGAAGACAGGAAACAAGATTAGTGTAACATCCAGTAAATGAAAAAAATGGTAAATCCAGTGGTTCAGCTTTCAAAATAATTATGGTTTTTTAACTGTCTTATCAAAACCCAAAGATACTCAGATGTTTAAAATGTAAACAAGAGCAAAGATTCCAAATATGCTACCACAGCACCTCGACATCAAGCCCAGAGAGCCCTGATCAAAGGATGGAAGAAGGGGGAAGAGAAGGACCAGGAAGGAGGACCGCTGAGTCCCTGCATCCTAGCAGAGAAAGGGATGTTCAAGTCTCCTCCCCCAAGCCCTCCACCGCAACCCTCAGCCCTGCCCACCTCCTCCAAGGGGGTCTCACAGAGACACCTGCGAGGTATTGGCCCAGGGCAACCCCTGCATGGAGATCCCCAAGCACAGAGCACAGGTCTTCTTAAGAACAGGGCTGCCTGGAGGGTGGAAGGCGATGCCTTTAATTGTAGCTTCCTCCAGAGTTGGCTGTGTGCTGTGTCTGCACCAAGTCTGGTGTAGGGAGGTGTTGGGGGGGTGTAGGTGAAGCCTTTGTTATTGCCAAGGGCTGGGCCTAGCGGATTGATCACTCCCAGGGTTTGGGTATGAAGCCAGACTCCTCAATGAAACTATTGTTTGTTTTTTGTTTGTTTTTTAATCTAAGAGCTGAAAAGTAACAATTGTTTTGTCAGCTGGGAAGAAACTGTCATACCTTAAAAAGATTTCACTGTCAAACTATCACAGTGTACATTAAATTTTATTTTCAAATTTTAGGATAATTCCAGTGTCAGAAATAGGAAAAGGATAATTATTATCAATATGATAGTATACTGTCATAGTTAGCAGTTGAATTGTTACCTTTCCTCTGTGCTACATGGACCAAGGATTAGATAGTTCCTTCTTTCCTGGTAAATTTGTATAAATTCCTAAAGGGAAGAAAGGATGCTCGGATAAGTGTAAGTTTAAATATGTAAGATTGTCCTTATTGTTGTTGTTGTTGTTTTTTAATTAAACCTTCTCACTATGGAGACTATAGAGAGTGGTTATTTGGAAACATTGCATTGGTGTACGATAAACGCTATACACAAATTGATAAACTAGCTCATTTATCTATGAGTTTTCAATCTTCCCATGTGGCTTAGTTAGTAAAGAATCTGCCTGCAGTGCCTGAGACCTGGGTTTGATCCCTGGGTTGGGAAGATCCCCTGGAGAAGGGAAAGGCTACCCACTCCAGTATTTTGGCCTAGAGAATCCCATGTAATCTATAGGCCATGAGGTCGCAAAGAGTTGGCCATGACTGAGCGACTTTCACTTTTCCAATCTTCCAAAATATTTATGCAATTAATTCATGGGAATGTTGACTCCATTTCTGGCACAGTCCTGCATTTGGAGAGTTCTAGAAAGAGTTGCACAAATAAGCCACAGTATTACTGACCGGCAGCTATTAATTTTGAGCCAGACTGAGTAACATAAATGCATCATTATTTTTTTGTGTAATTTTCTTGCCAGATTGCTTAATGCCTGTGTGTATGCCCTCACAAAAAATAGACTTGAAGCGTGACATGATAACTTATGATAGCTTTTCTGAGGTATTTGAACAGTTACTATCACCATGTAAACAGCCTGATAACTTGACTGCCTGCAGTGCTTACAGAGCTGGATAGATGTCAGTTTTCTGAGCTTTTCCTAAAATGAAGTAGAACAGTAGAGAAGCAGCGCTGTAACAATGAAAGAGGCAAGGAAAAGGAAATCTACAACTTAAAAAAAAATATTTACAGGACTACTTGACAATTAAAAACTAGTTGGGTGTAATGATCAGAAGTCATTCCTATCACCCCCACCATACCCTTAGATCTGTGATACTTTGAGAGCGGCTTAGGGGTTATCATAAAGAAACAGAAAATTGTTTTTAAATCACACTTATAAATCTCACAAAACCTTCACAGAAATGGTATAACGTCTAAAGAAAGGCAAGCATTTATCTTTAAAGTTGTTAGCTTCCTCTTCTGTAAGGAAAGGGTGGTTAACATTTTTCCTTCGTGATTTTTGTTTTGTTTTGTTTTTTGCTGAGACAGTTAAAACCACTCACAGTAAATTGTTTTGCCTCTGTGCTCCACACCTGATTTCATGTCCTGCCCTGAATGGAGTGTCTCCCAGGACACCCTGGAAGAGTTGCTGGGCTCAGCTAAAACAAAATCCACTTACTCTGACATAACAGATTTGGCAGAGTTGTTTATCTGTCCTACAACTTCTTAAGTGAATGCAAAATACCTAGTAAAATTAGTTTCCTAACCATCAGTACCCAGGATCACTTGATAACCAATTCAGCATTTTCTGAGCAAAGACCTAAAAAAATCCTTTAACACTACATCACTGTAAAGACAATTTACATAATTTTAACCTCATATCAACCACAGTGGTCTGATAAGTAAACTATGTGTCTTTTTGGAAATGCAAACTGAAAGTGAATCTATGCCCATTTCTTTCATTTAAAAAAAAAAAAAGCAAGAGTATTTGTGCCTGCAACTTTAATAATGAGCTGTATTAATCAACTTGGTCTTTGTGTAGGTAAATAGGTAATCTAGTAATGATGAACTTTGTTTTTGCCAGTAGTTTTTATTCTCTTATTGATTTTACTGTACGATTCTCTGCCATGAATCGATAGAAGCCTAAAAGGTAGTACCCGAACAGAGAAATTATTTCCTTTACTTCAACACTTTGCTCTGGTTTAACCTGAAATCAAGTTCAAAATTTCTACCTTCAATTGATGATTCTGCATATACTACCAAGTCAAATATGTATGAGACCAGAAACAAATTCTTTCTTGGCTTGTCTTCCTTCTTAAATCTTATCAACTTAAATAATTTTTGACAGATTTCTAACTACCTTGTTCTGTTCTTCCAATATACTTTAAACTAAGGACAAAAGCAAAAACCTAGTTCACTTCTGGTCTCCACTGCTGAATCACATAGCTGTCATTCTAAATTACATCCTAAATCTAAAGCGGGTTGTAAATATTGCTCCGTAATCTGTCACTGTCCTCTGGGCAAATCCACTTTCTTCCCCACAGCCTTCTCCTATTTATACAATAAGCCTTTAACAAACACCCAATCCAGGCTGGATGTTGATCTCTTGGGGCTGATAGTCTAGTGGGAGAGATGGGCTTCAAACAAAATTGCACAATAAATTGTTTCACTGCATTGGTAATAAACCCTGTTAAGCAAAAATATGAGGGGCAAGTTGTCTTGGTGACAGTGGTGTTTCAGTGGACTGAGATGCTGGAAAGAGTTAATGGCCCAAAGTTGGGGGGATCAGTTCAGGAGTGAAGACCCACTGATGGGAAGCCCTTGAGGCAGAAAAGCAAAAACCAGGTGTCTCACCCTGGAGAGGACAGTGGTATCTAAGACCGGTGAGGATCAAGACCAGTTCATGGAGAGGGTGACTGGGACAAGCTGGGGGCATGATGGTGCCTTTATTGGGAAGCAGAGAAGGAAGAATTATATTTGGAAGTTAAAACATTCTGACTGGTAGCAGAGAAAACTGCAGGAGTGTGAATGTAGGGACTCAGGTTATTGGGGCAGGGGCTAGTGTAAAATATTGGGGAGATGGTGGTGGCTGGGATTTCTGTGGAAACTTCAAAGATTCAACAAGCGGGAAGACTGGAGAAATACTGAGAAAGTTGAGTTGACAGCACCTGGAGAAAGATAACTGCGTGTGATAGTGAAAAGTGGTTCCAGGAGGGGCTGGCAGTTCAATGCAGGAGCAGCCCCAGGCTTCAGGGGTGCTGTTTCCCAGGCAGGGGACATAGGATTAACGGCAGCCTGTCGTGTTGTCTGTCTCTATGTTGTAGACTGGAGGGATATGCTACTGAGGCTTTCTTGAAGTGGAAAAGCCTAGTTTGGGTGTCTCAGTCACCTGCGGACGTGACATCCCAGGTCAGATGTGTGACTTTTGTGTGTCCTCAGTCACTTCAGTTCCTGTCCAACTCTTTGCAAATGCCTCAGTCCATGGGGTTTTCCCAGCAAGAATAGTAGAGTGAATTGCCATGCCCTTCTCCAGAGGATCTTCCCAATCCAAGGATCAAACCTGTGTCTCCTGATTGTAAAATTCAAGGAGGCCACTTTAGCTGCATCTTTGTTGTATCAGTGATCATAATAGCTGGACATGTTCTCACTGGTAAGTGCGACCTTTCTAATGGTAAATCCCCAGGGACTCTCTATCACTGTCTTCCTATGCCCCCTAGAAGTTTCCTCCAACTTGCTATCCACTAACCCTATTTGAGAAGCTGACAGCAGACTCCCATGGAAATGGAGAAGCTGCCCTCATGGAGACATCATGATTCTAATTTTATTCTGTTACTACACAGGTTCCATCAAACACACTGCAGGGAGATGTGGAACTGTGACTTGTGTTCTGGGATGCTTTCCCATGAGACATGCAAGGAACGACATCACCCACACAATAGGATGTAGTGATTTGGACTTAAATGTCTTATCTGGGCTAGAGAGAAGTGTTTAGCAATCCTGAAAGACATGAAAAATAATTTTATTTAATTAGGTAGTAATTATTATGGCTGAGGCACTGTTGTACATGTTTTTACAAGTTAAATTTAATCATCAAAACAACATCCCCAAAAGTTCAGTGCTATTACACCATGGACAAAGGAGCCTACAGTCCATGGGGTCACAAATGAGTTGGACATGACTTAGCCACTAAACAATGGCATTATCTCCACTTTGCAGGTGGGGAAACTGAAGCACTGAGAAACGACTGTTTTAGATGCACATAGGCAGGAAGTGGTGGAGCTGGTATTCTGAATGCAGGCTAACTATATGCTTCATGCTGTTAATCACCATATTCTTCTGTCTAAGGAAAGAGTCAAGATTAAAACCAAGCAGGCATCTAGGAGTCCTCCTCCTAGGAGCTTTGAGTCACCCCTGCAGTTACATCACTGGAGTTGTGATAAACCAGCAGCAAACTTAGTTCTTCCTTACTTGTTTCAGACAACCTACTGCTCTACTTTCTTAGGTCCTTTGATCTCCTTGTAATTGTCAGAAATTAGATGGCACTGGACAAGAATTACTGAGTGGCTGCCACCATCTTGGCAAGAGTCTGTACTCTTTCTGTTCCCCCTCCTGATCAAGCTTCTTTAAAAATATACCTGGGGAGATAAACAGCATCTGAATGGGAACCAGCAGGGGCTATTTATTCAGAACTTTCTGTGGCCAAACAGTCCACCGCCATCTCTTGTGTTTGATGGAGACTCAAGGGCAGATAGGGGAGTGGCGAGGCTTCAGATGTGTCTTGGTGGGACACTGGGGGCACAGGGAAATTGACCGTGTGGGAACCAGGAACCAGGGTATCCTATGTGATTGGTTAGGGGAGCAGATTTGCTTTTTTCTGGTTGGTTCACATTGGAAGTGAGGGAATTAATATAATGTAAGAAAGCTGTTGGGCTTTCCAGGACTGACGGAGTCCTGGACCTACAGAGCCTGTTGCAGAAGCTGGGTTTGGCTTCAGCGCTGGCCGCTGCATTTCATGGGCTAGCGTTCTGTCTTATTTACGGTCTGGCTGATGCCCTGTAATGCATTTGGTCTCTCATACCTGTCGTTAATAATTTTCTCACAATCTTGACATGTGCTTTCCCTAAGTTCTATGACACTGCAACCCTCCTGGATTTAGTGCCCTTCTTGTGTTTTTATTGTTTTTATTTGGAGAGGGGACACTCTTTCTTTGCTGTTTATTGAATTTTGCTGTTGGCTAAATGGCTCTCTGTCATTTGGAACCTTTTATTTACTCTCATCTCAGCTTCTGTGCACTGAATTCTATGCCCCAGCCAGAGTCAACCACAGAAAGCTTCAGCTGACCTGGAGAGTCTCCCACATCATTTCCAGTGGGTGGCTAATTCCTCTTTACATTCAAACTTCAGCTTAGACATCACTTCCCTCAGAAACCTTTCTGGAAACCCTAAAAAAGTCTGAGTTCCCAGAGTCCTCACTCTTCCGAAACTTTTAAAAACATTTGTCACTAGTGTACTGTGTTGTCTCTTAACTCGTATTTTCACCCCGACTCTAAACACTTCTGGGGAACAGTTACCAGTATAGAGCTCTGCACAGCAGACACTCAAGAAATGTTTATCGAAAGAGTGAATTGATCCAAAACTGAGTGTGAGAAAGTAGACCAAAGCTCCCCAGGTTCACAGACTCCTTCATGAGCCTTGGAGTGGGGCGGGTGCATTCATGAAGGTGTTTGCTTTCAGCTCCTATAGACTGGTCAGCAATGAGGTAGAAAACCAGGCATTTACATCTTTGGAATAGAAAATGGAAGCCTTCACGCTCTTCTTCCTAAATGTGGAAACTAGAAGGCAGATGGGTGATGTGCCCAGAGGCCATGGCAGGGAGCAGGAGTTGGGGGGAGAGGGCAGGAGGGGTGGTGGAGCTCAAGATTCCCCCTGTCTCCCAACGGCGGGAACTTGCTAGCACTAATGGTCCCCTGTAAACACTCCTTAGACAGTTCTATTTCACTGAACACATTAAAAACAAAATTTATTTTTATGAAGGGCAAGTGAGGTTCATCTTCCCTCCTGAAATTCCAATAGAAATGGAAAAAAAGCTTATCTGGAAAATGTTGAGTGCTTTTGCCCCGGCACAGAGACTCGTTCTTCTCAACGCCCTTTTGGACCATTGGGATGGTTTCAGTTCTCTGGTGTGAGTTGTTCTCGTCAAACTTATTTTTCAGTTTAGTTCGCTGAGAGATCAAGAAAAAAAATTTGTAGTGAAAGCACAATGAACTAATTAAGTTCCTCCAGAAACTTAATTTTAGGAAGGTTTTGATTTGTCTGAGAAGAAAGGGGCTGGAGTCTGAGTTCCCTTTGGAGGAGGTGGGGTCATCTGAGGACTCTGACTGAGCCCCACCGGCTCCTACACTGTAACCAGCCGTGAGAGGGGTGGAAGGGAATTACAAATTCAGTGTTAGCACAAGTAGGGGAAGCTTTCAGGGTGCTTCCTTCCTGGCTCCTCTCTGCTCTCATTGAGCATAGAATTTTCTGCTTCCCCTCAAGACAGATTAGGGCTTCCCTGTTGACTCAGGTGGTAAAGAATCTGCCTGCAAGGCAAAAAACCTGGGTTCCATCCCTGGATTGAAAAGATCCCCTGGAGGAAGAAATGGCTACCCACTCCCATATTCTTGCCCTGAAAATTCCATGGGCAGAGGAGACTGGTGGGCTACAGTTCATGGGGTTTGGACTATATGACTGAACGCATGACTGAGCAGCTTACACACACACACAAGAACAGATTAGTCATGGAATAACTAGGAAGTTGCTTACACTGCAGGAAACCTGGAGTCCACTTCCTGTCTGCAGAGCTGATCCCCGTGGGATCCTTCTAGAGCATTGCTCAATCACTGAGGCCCCAAGAATTTATTTTTCCTTGCTTTCCAATATGAGTCTTGTCTAGTCCTCATGAATGACAGTTGTAGCTTTACCTTGTTTTTTTCCAGGGTCTCTGTGTTTCTGAGCTCATAACTATAGATGCTGATAGTTTTACTTCAAACTCAATTCCACACAGAAACTTCAGGAATCTTGGTAAAATTTCAGGTGCATGTATATGTGTCTCAAAACTTAGGGGAAGAAGAAAGAAGATTCATTTATAAGTTTATTCACTTTGTTAAGTGTGACTTGTTGGAGAAAGACATTTTTCCCTACTCTTCTAGGTTTCTCTGGCTGATCTAAGAACTGAATTGATATCAGAATAACAGGAAACAATGAAACTTTAAAAAATGATATATGCATGGGAGAGACCTAGCAAAACTGAGTAATTCACCAAAATGGCTGAACTTCTCACCTAAAATATCTTCATGTAAAGACAGATAAGGTCTGAGGGCCTTGGGGGGAGTGGTGTAGGGACTTTGAAGGAAGGAAGGCAATTTACATGGAGAAGGGAAAGCAAATGTTCTGATAAATGCATGTTTCCCAGGCTGGACAGAGAGCATGGGACACAGTGGACTCAGATCCACAGGCCCTGCTGGGCTTCCCCATCACACCTACCCCACAGCCCTGGCAGAAGCTCTGATGCTGGCTCAATTCCAGTAACCTGCACTTCACTTAATTTATAGAAAATCAAAGATGTTTCCTGAGTTTTTTTGGACCTTGATGTTTTCAGCTTGAAATAATCCATAAACCAAAAGAGACATTTTACAGTGGCAAATATTGTTCCCCTACATAATCCACTTACAATCAAATTATTATACTTAAAAAAATTAAAGATGTGGAGCTCTAAAAGGCAAAAACCAACACCACACCCCACCCCCCCAAAAAAAAACCCTCACTTCTGAGGTCTGACTTTTTCCTATTACTAACTTTGACTTTTTTCTGATTCCAAATCCCTGTCTTGGGGTTGCCCATCTGTGTCTCTACTGTCACCTCTGCTGGTCCACTCTTCATGGGTTGTCCCTAAATCCATGCCTCCTAGCACCACACATGCCCTGTGCAGCTTGGCACCTCACCCAGGCTTGTCCACATTCAAATACCTTGTCAGAAAGCAGTTTGGAAGGTGAGATTTAAAAACATTGGATGGGTACTGAGTTATTAATACTTTTGTTAATTTGCTAAATTTTATTTTAAATTTAATTTTTATTTTGTATTACTTGATTTACAATGTTGTATTAGTTTCAGGTTTACAACAAATGGTTCAGTTATACGTATGTATGTGTGTGTGTTCAGTCGGCCAGTTGTGTCACATTCTTTGTGACCCTATGGACTGTAGCCCGCCAGGCTCCTCTGTCTCTGGGATTTCCCAGGCAAGAGTACTGGAGTGGGTTGCCATTTCCTCCTCCAGGCATCTTTCTGATCCAGGGGTTGAACCTGCCTCTCTTGCGTCTCCTGCATTAGCAGGTGGATTCTTTACCACTGTGTCACCTGGGAAGCCACCATTTTATTTATATATATATATATATATATATATATATATATATATATATATTCATTCTTTTTCAGATTTTATTCCCCTATTGATTGTTATGGACTATTGAGTAGAGTTCCTTTTGTTACCCAGTAGGTCTTTGTTGATTATTTTATTTATAGTAGTGTGTATATGTTAATGCTGAATTTCTAAGTTATCCCGTCCCTACTTTCCCCTTTCTTAACCATAAGTTTTTTTTTTTGTTGTTTTTTAATTGAAGGATAATTTCTTTAGACAATTGTGTTGGTTTCTGCCAAACATCAACATGAATCTGAGAGTCTATTTTGGTTTTGTAAACAAGTTCATTTGTATCATTTCTTTGGATTCCACATATAAGTGGCATCACATGATATTTGCCTTTGATTCAGTATGTTATGTCTAGGTTTATCCATGTGATTTTTGTGGCTGAATAATATTCCATGGTGCGTGTGTGTCTCACACTGTCTTTATCCATTGCTCTGCCCATGAGCATTTAGATAACTTCCATGTCTTGGCTGCAGTAAACAGTGGTGCAATGAACGTTGGGATGCATATAACTCTCCAAACTAAGGTTTTCTTTAGGTTTATGTCCAGGAGTGGGATTGCTAGGTCATATGGTAGCTCTGTTTTTCATTTTATAAGGAACATCCATACTGCTCGCCATAATGTTTGTACCAGTTTTTGTTCCCACCAATAGGGTAGGAGGGTTCCCCCTCTCTATATATCCTATCCATTTTCTGGTTTTATGAAAATTGCTATTAGTAACTTAATAGGAATTGCAATAAATCTGTAGATTGCCTTAGGTAGAATAATCATTTTGATGATACTGATTCTGCCAGTCCAAGAACATGGTATATCTTTCCATCTGTTTGTGTCCTCTTCAATTTCTTTCATCAGCATCTTGTAGTTTTCAGAGTATAGGTCTTTTGCCTCCTTAGGTAGAGTTATTCCTAGGTATTTTATTCTTTTTGATGGTAAATGGGACTGTTTCCTTAACGCATTATTGACTGGAGACATATAAATATGTCTTTTGTTACTTGAATAACCTGAATGTTATTTCAATATTCATTTACCTAACACATCTCTGGTTATAGGTGTTAGTTTCTGCAAAAATTCCTGGGTCAATAATATGTTAATTTCTCTTCCTACTCTTTTGTTGTCAGAATATAGAAATGCAAGAGATTTCCTCATATTAATTTTGTATCCTGCCACATTACCGAATTCACTGATGACTCTAGTATTTCTCTGGTAGCATCTTTAGGATTTTTATGTGTGGTATCACGTCATCTGCAAGTAGTGACAGTTTTGCTTTTCCAATTTAGATTCTTTTTATTTCTTCTCTGATGGGAGCTAGGACTTCCAAAATTACTTTGAATAAAAGTGGTGAGAGTGGACATCCTTGTCTTGCTTTGATCTTGAGGAAATGCTGTCAGGTTTTCACATGAATAAGATGTTAGGTGTGGGTTTGTCATATATGGCCTTATTATGTTGAGGTATTTTTCCTTTATGACACTGTTCTAGAGAGCTTTTATCATAAATGAGTATTAAATTTTTTCACAAGCTTTTTCTGCATATATTGAAATGATCATATGGTTTTATTCTTCATTTTAAAACTGTGATGCAACACACTGATTTATGGATATTGAAAAATCCTTGCATCCCTGGGATGAATCCCACTTGATCATGGTGTTTAATCCTTTTAATGTATTGTTGAATTCAGTTTGCCAGTATTTTGTTGAAGATTGTTATGTCTGTGTTCATTAATGATATTGGTCTGTAATTTTCTTTTTTTGTGGTATCTTTGTCTGACTTTGGTATCACAGGGTGATGGTGGCCTCAGATAATGAGTTTGGAATGTTCCTCTGCAATTTTTGGAAGTTTCTAAAGGATAGATATTAACTCTTGCCTAAATGTTTGATAGCTCTGACAATTTAAAATTGTCAGATTTTACCATTTAGTTTGAAGCTCTTTTTTAAAAAAGCAAAATTTCTGATCAGCTGTTCACTACAACTGAAGTGTTACTTTATCAAAATATTTATTCCTTTGTGTGACATGCTAGATTCCCATGGATGTAGCTGATCATTTCTACTGTAAATATTACCTAACTTTACATAAATGATATCATAATAAACTACTTTTACATCACACTTAAAAAATAAATGTTTCATAGAATTCATCTGTGAAGCCATCTGGTCCTGGAATTTGTTTATTGGAAGTTTTTTAAATCACAGTTTCCATTTCAGTACTTGTGATTGGCTTGCTCATATTTTCTATTTCTTTCTGGCTCAGTCTCGCAAGATTGTGCCTTTCTAAGAATATCTATTTCTTCTAGGTTGTCCATTTTATCAACATGTGGTTGCTTGTACTAAATCTCTTATGGGTCCATTTGTATTTCTGCGCTGTCCTTTGTGAGTTCTCATTTTTCATCTCTACTTTTATCAGTTTGAGTCCTCTCCCTTTCTTCTTGATCAGTCTGGTTAAAAGTTGATCAAAGAACCAGCTTTTAGTTTCATTGATCTTTTCTATTGTTTTCTGTGTTTGGATTGCTTTTTCTTTTTGTGTGTGTACCTATTGCAGATTTGTGGTTACCGTGAGGTTTTGATATAGCAATTTATATATAAAATATATATAAAGATTTTTTAAGTTGCCAGTCTCTTAACTTCAAATGCATTTCCATTGTCTGGCATTTGTACTCTCCTCTTCTCATGATTGCTGGTTGCATTATCACATTTGTGTGCAGATGATTTCCTATCTTTAGTGTATATTTGCCTTTAATGGTGAGCTTTCCCATTTGCCATAATATTATTTAAAAATATTACTTCACATGTTCATCTCATGTACCTTTTCTAGGTTTTCTATTCTGAGGTATTCTCAGGTATTTTTTAAACATTGAATGTCTTTTAGAAGTTACTTGAAAAGGTTATGATGACTGAATTATTGTAATTTACACATGGTTGGCTGTCTGTCAGACAGCAAAGAAAGAGGGATTTGTTTTGTAATAACATTCCTAAACTATCTGTTATACTTAACAGTGATAGAACACTTATTTCTGAGGACTTTTGAAAACATTACTTTCTGTATAAAGACTGAATGTAGGTAATCTTGAATTTTAAAAAATTACACTCAAGACATGCCTGTTTTTCTGCATATGTCTTACTGGTTTGACACAACCAGGGCATAAAGTTAAATAGAATTATTTTAATGATATCACCAAGTAAAAATTGAAATTGTTGTATAAAAGTTGACTATGTTAATAGATTAAGATTTTTTTTAAAAAGGAAGATAATAAATAGGGCATATTTTGTACCCAAATAACCCAATTGCAATTTCTTCCCTGAAGGATGGCTGTGCCTCTTGACATTTTTTCTATATTGAATAATACACATTAATACACTTTAACATAAGCATGATACACTCACAGTAAAATATCAGAAAAGGATTGTAAACAATTCCTTTTATAATTGCCTCAAAAAATAAAATACTTAAGAATAAACCTCACCAAGGAGGTAAAGAATAATTCATAGAAATTGAAAAATATCCCATGTCCTTTGATTGGAAGAATTAATAATGTATAAAGTGCCCTACTACCCAAAGCAATCTATGGATTTAATGCAATCCCTATCAGATTATCCATGACATTTTTTAAAACAGAATTGGAACAAATAATCCTAAAATTTACATGGAACCATAGAAGACCCAAAGCACTACTGAGGAAAATACACTAGTATTTCAAAAATACCTAAAAATAAAGTAAGAAAATGCTTTCACTTACCATATCATCAATATAAAAGTATGTTAAAAATTAAAATAAATACAAGATTTAAATTTACAAATTACAGTGGTAAAACATTGTCCAGGAAAAAGGTAAGGCAGTGAGGCCCATAAAAAGCATGTTATCTGTGTTCAGCCTCTTCTAGTTCCTGTCATGTTGCGTTGGAGGAGTTTATGTTCCCGAAGGATTTAGATAGAGAGCCACTGATGATACTCATGTTGCTATTATACTAATACTTTTGGCCTCCTGAAAAGAAAAGCATCTACTCTCAACCAGAAGTAGATTAGCTTATGCGCTGATATATCTGCTCTGTTTCAACAGAAATGAAGGAGATTTTTGATAACATCCACCAAGAGGCTCTACTGATCCCCCAAATCGGGAAGAATAAATACCAATTTCACTGTATCCAATTTATATATTAGACAAACAATCCAGGCAAATGTGCCAGGTCTGTATTCAGTTCCCAGATGCCAGAGATCCTGGTCCCAGCTGAGGTGTTAAAGTCTAGCCTTCTAATTGCCCCCTCCTCATACACACCAGTCCTTGTACATCTTAGGAGCTCAAATATAACACTTAAGCTGTCAGAAAGGAAAGTCATCCCCGATCTTTTCTTACAGAGCAGAAGTTTGTTAGATTAAGCCAATAGTTAACAATGGAACAGTAAGGCAGTGATGCCCACAAATGTTGCAGAGTCAGATGAAATCATCTTTGTTCCAATTTATTGGGCAGTTAATTTTCTTTAGATACTGATTTTTTTCCTGGAAATTTAGAAAGTCACAGAGTTATTATGAACCTGAGACCAATCCTCAGTATTAATTGAAAGAGATAAGAATCAACTATCTAATTAGGTAGACATGGGGGAAAAATTAAGATTAGTTTTATCTATTCAATGCTATTAACAGTCCACAGTTCTTTTATGTTTGATTTAGGTAGCTGCCATTGTCCCACATTCATGGTTTTGATTATCACTGTAACATTAGCTTTTCTTATCTTACATATTGAAAGTCCTCTAATTTTTGTGTGTCTCAGTGTAAACTGTGTAAAAAAAAAAAAAAAAACAGGTTGACCAAACCACCGCAGTTTCAAATTATCAATGACACATCTCAGCTACAAGAGAGTAAACGGCTGTTGAAGACTCATGGTGTGATCAGTGTTAATGGAGGGGGAAACCCTAGGCTTGACAATATTTTATTTCAAAAAGCACAGTTACTTTGTGTTCCTCCTAATTCTAAGAGTAACGCAAACTGCTGCTGCTGCTGCTGCTGCTGCTGCTGCTGCTGCTAAGTTGCTTCAGTTGTGCCTGACTCTGTGCGACCCCATAGACGGCAGCCCACCAGGCTCCCCCGTCCCTGGGATTCTCCGGGCAAGAACACTAGAGTGGGTTGCCATTTCCTTCTCGAAAAGCAAACTAAATATCCCAATTAAAGGGTCTTCCCAGTCAGAGACCATAAGTCAAGAGTGAGGCCAGTGTTTGTAGATAGTAAAATGTCCAAAATTTAATTGTTGAAAACTACATATTTTACCCTCTTTCTGCCCAGAGATGGGCAATCAACTTTTAGCAAAGGCAGGAAGGAGCAATGTGCACTCAAGAGCCTAGAATAAGATTCATGAGATTGGAAAGATGAGACCTGCAAGATGTGGGAGCTTTTAGTTTTATATCGGGGAGGAATAGGGTTGTGGTTAATGTTGTAATTCAGGTGACACTCTGGAGAGAGGATTGGAAGTAGAGTGGGTGGCTGAACGTGGCCAAATCAAATAAGAGGCTGCAGCTTAATACTTGTAAAAGATGGTGGCGGATTAGAAGGCAAAGTTTGAAGTAGAGACAGAAAGACCATTTTGCTAACAGTGAAAGTGAAAGTCGCTCAGTCGTGTCTGACTTTTTGTGACCACATGGATAGAGTCTATTCAATTCTCCAGGCCAGAATCCTGGAGCGGGTAGCCTATCCCTTCTCCTGTGGATCTTCCCAACCCAGGAATCCAACCGGGGTCTCCTGTGTTGCAGCGGATTCTTCAGCAACTGAGCTAATGTTGATAAATGCACAGAGCTGGGCACTGCTGAGCTAGTTACAGGTTACAAAGGTCAGGATAAAGGATGACTTACTGGTTTCTCACGAAACTTGTTTGGATGGTGTCAATTTACTCTGTTTTATGTTAATATGTTGAGGATCTACTTAACATAGAAAAATAGGTGTACTATAACAAATGCGAAATAGCAAAACAATACTATTTTCCTGTAAATTTTAGTTATACAAATGCTTCCTAAATTTAATTTTCCTGGAAACTGCACAATTTTTTGTACTGTTGCTAACAATCTTCCTGCCAAAGAAATATTTTTTGAACTTCATGCTCTTTTAGAGTTGGGCACAAAATTTTATGATAGTTTCTTTTACTTGAGGTATTACTTTTAAAGATACAATTAACCAAATTCAGAATCTCATATTAGTTGCAAATGTATTCTAATTACTTCATAAAAATGTTAAATAAATAACATAATTCCCAGAAATTGATTGCTTTAGATTTTCTAAATTTTCTTTCCATTAGTCTATTTTTCTAGTATCATAAAATAAATGATATAAAGTTGGCTCCTTTAAGAAAACTCTAAATTTCCAGTAAAAATTATTTTTAAAATGTTTCTTCCAGAGCACATAAATATAGTGTGCACAACTATGATAATATACAACAGTTGTTTTTTTTTTTAATCATTTACTGTTTTTCTTCAATTTTAAGGCAGTCACTGTTCCCTGAGGCCAGTCTCTATTCTTGATTTGTACAACTTTAATTTTGCCTCCTATCTGAAAAAAATTTTATGACATTTGTGAATAATAGATTTCATGAACATTACAAGAAATCTAACTTCATAAATAGAGATCTAGGCAAATTGATTAAATATTAGCATTTGTAGAAATTAAAGGTCAAATTTATGTCTATATATGCCACTGTATGTAGTTAGATTATCACACCAAAATTCAAAAAGCAATTTCACCAATACTTATAGGTATACCTTCTTATTTATTTGATGTTCATTAAGTCATCAACTAGTGGTGATCAAGGTATATACTTATTTTCTAAACTGCAAACTCTTAGAGTAGATCATATATTAATGATATAGTTGTTGTAAGTAGGGAAAAATCTATATTAAAGAATTTGCTTATTGATTTGTATATGAGTCTAGTTTTATGCTGTAACATCTAAACCAGGGATAAAATAAAAGCAAGTACCTTTGGTTCTGGGCAGCTAGAAGCTGCAAAGTTGAAGTTTATGCATTTAACAGGAAATGGTGAGCAGACAAGTGTGGTGAACTAGATTTGTCCTTCCTGAATTCATTAAAATTCAATTAATGAGTAAAAAATTTACAGTAGCTAAACTAAAAGTTGATAGAATAAGTTCTGTTCTGTTAATTTTGTCATCAAAATATAGATCCTATGTAATTCGTGTAATTAAAAAATTCAATAAATAGTCACAGGTTTGTAAAATTTAATCACTCAGTAGTAAACTTTGATTTAAATTCACAGTTAACTAATTGTGATATACTGCTTTTCAACATTATTTTTTAGATTGTCATAATACACCCCAATCAACTGTCATACTAGAAATAGATTATAACTCTTAAATGAATCATTTAATTGAAAATTAAATAGAGAAAATTCAGTTTCTCTCTATAAAAAATATGCCTTATTAGCTAAGGACCAGTTTATTTCTTTTCACATTGCTTTCTTTCTCTTTCTCTCTCTCACATATGCACAAAGAAAAATCCAACATCCAGTTTTTAATCAAAGAGGCTACCTACTGATTGATACAGATATTATACATTGGCTAATCGGTATTAAATCATTTCAATGACTCCTTTACACATAGAAAACATTTGGGTAATTTTAAAATGCAAATGACTAAACTAGTTACTTGTATGTGTAACAAGTAATCTGTGTTTTACAAAGTTGATTTTAAATTTCTGCTTTTATGACTGTTGGTCCTCAGCATTATTTATTTGCTCCCTTATGCCACTTTTTCTATATGTTTCCATCTGTAAATATATGTTTAATGCCTCTTTTCTTTGATATATCTTCATACTAGGTACCTTATATTAAGTTTTGTAACCAATCAATGATTTAAATTACGATGTAATAGTCTTGATCATCAAAAATATAAAGTACAAGTTCAGGCCCAATAAAGTGCTGCCTTTATTTGATTTTCAAGAAACTGATCCTGAGGATTACAATAGAATTTAAAAACAGAAACCAATTGCAATATACTTGCTTTACAGTGTTTGTTGTTTTCTGCTGTACAGCAAAGTGAATATCTCTTTTTTGGATTTCCCATTTAGGTCATCACCAAGAACTGAATATGGTTTTCTGTGCTATACTGTAGGTTCTGACAAGTTAGCTATTTTATACATAGTAAGATTTAACTGAGTCAAAATGAGCCTTTATTTAAGCACCAAATCACAGTGGTGCCCCAGTTCCCTACAGTTTATCACCCTCTGTTTCAGTCAACAAGCAATAACAGGACAAACAATAACCCTGCCTTCATACAGCTTGCAGTTGAATGGGATAGAATGGAGTTAAGTTTAAAAAGTAACCTAACCTGGCAGAAAGTGAAGAGGAACTAAATATCCTCCTGATGAAAGTGAAAGAGGAGAGCCAAAAAGTTGGCTTAAAGCTCAACATTCAGAAAACGAAGATCATGGCATCTGGTCCCATCACTTCATGGGAAATAGATGGGAAACAGTGGAAACAGTGTCAGACTTTATTTTGGGGGGGCTCCAAAATCACTGCAGATGGTGACTGCAGCCATGAAATTAAAAGACGCTTACTTCTTGAAAGAAAAGTTATGACCAACCTAGATAGTATATTCAAAAGCAGCGACATTACTTTGTAGACTAAGGTCCGACTAGTCACGGCTATGGTTTTTCCTGTGGTCATGTATGGATGTGAGAGTTGGACTGTGAAGAAGGCTGAGCGCCGAAGACTTGATGCTTTTGAACTGTGGTGTTGGAGAAGACTCTTGAGAGTCCCTTGGACTGCAAGGAGATCCAACCAGTCCATTCTGAAGATCAGCCCTGGGTGTTCTTTGGAAGGAATGATGCTAAAGCTGAAACTCCAGTACTTTGGCCACCTCATGCAAAGAGTTGACTCATTGGAAAAGCCTCTGATGCTAGGAGGGATTGGGGGCAGGAGGAGAAGGGAACGACCGAGGATGAGATGGCTTGATGGCATCACTGACTCGATGGACGTGAGTCTGAGTGAACTCTGGGAGTTGGTGATGGACAAGGAGGCCTGGCGTGCTGTAATTCATGGGGTTGCAAAGAGTTGGACACGACTGAGCAACTGAACTGAACCAATCATGTGCTAGAATTATTGTGTTGTGAATTAAACAAACAAAACAAAAATGAAAACCATGGAGTTAAAACTTTACTGGGCATCCTGGGAGGGGTATGTGTGGACAGATGACATTTGAGCAGAGATGTAATTGATGGAAAGAAATCAAGCTCTGAGACAGAGCCCCCTGCAGAAAACTGGTGATGACTTGTTTCAGGGAAATGCCTTGAGTGTCTGAAAACAGAAGCAAGTCAAATTCCTTCATAGTAGTATGACTCCTCCAATGCAGTATCTGCAGTATTGGAGATAGGGTCACAAGTAGGACCTATTCTCAAATATCAGTGTATTAATACATGCCAATATGGTGGTGCTGTTCCGTCACTAAGTTGTGTCTGACTCTTTGCCATCCCATGGATTTCAGCCTGCCAGGCTCCTCTGTCCATGGGATTCTCCTGGCAAGATTACTGGAGTAGGTGGCCATGACCTCCTCCAGGGGATCTTCCCAACATAGGGATCCAATCTGCATTTCCTGTGGCTCTTGCATTGACAGGCAGATTCTTTACCACTGAGCCACCTGGAAAGCCCATATCAATATATACTTGTATTTAATTAGTTCTTTTTACTAGAGTTTGAAATCCACATTAGTGGAGTATTTTCAGAAATGAACTGAAAGTGATGATTATATAAAAATCATCTTTTATGTCCTTGTTGGAAAAGGGAGTGGACAAGACTTTCTATTCTCCATTTATTGACACTGTTCTATAGTGAAGAGTAATGTAATTTTAGGTCATACCTGAATGGTCTAGCAGTTTTCCCTACTTTCTTCAATTTGAGTCTGTATTTGGCAATAAAGAGTTCATGATCTGAGCCACAGTCAGCTCCTGGTCTTGTTTTTGTTGACTGTATAGAGCTTCTCCATCTTTGGCTGCAAAGAATATAATCAATCTGATTTCGGTGTTGACCATCTGGTGATGTCCATGTGTAGAGTCTTCTCTTGTGTTGTTGGAAGAGGATGTTTGCTATGGCCAGTGCATTTTCTTTGCAAAACTCTATTAGTCTTTGCCCTGCCTCATTCCACATTCCAAGGCCAAATTTGCCCGTTACTCCAGGTGTTTCTTGACTTCCTACTTTTTGCATTCCAGTCCCCTATAATGAAAAGGACATCTTTTTCGGGTATTCGTTATAAAAGGTCTTGTACGTCTTCATAAAACTGTTCAACTTCAGTTTCTTCAGTGTTACTGGTTGGGGCATAGACTTGGATAACTGTGATATTGAATGGTTTGCCTTGGAGACGAACAGAGATCATTCTGTCGTTTTGGAGATTGCATCCAAGTACTGCATTTCAGACTCTTTTGTTGACCATG